>NW_008668820.1:38485-60647 GCF_000695815.1 Acanthisitta chloris
AGTCAGATATCCCCAGCACTGTTTTACTTTAGGTTGCTTTAGTCAGCTCATGTTAGCAAGCCTGCACAAAGATAAGGCTTGCAAAAACCTTGAGAAAATATTTACCTTCGTCCATGCCATTGAGAACTTCAGTTAAGTCTTCGTGTTTGCTGTCATACTGGTGCTCCTTCCACGTTTCACCGTTTTCACTTCGAAGCACGATTAGTTCTCTTTCCTTTCCTCGCATTGATCCAAAATGAGGAATTTCCACTATGACCGGGCTAGAGAAAAATGAATCATGTTATTTTTAACCCTATATCTCCTCACTGCCCTTAATTTCCTATGGGTGTAAGCCCTTAAAAAAAACTACAGTCATTTTAAATAATCAACACTGTTATGGTAAAAATGCTTTTCAAATTGTCAAAGCTGCACAATCCTTTGTCATTTAAACTATAATTAATAGGTAACTTGAAAGTATTAATATATAGTTCATTTTTAGTGTAAATCTTCTGAAATATCTGCCTACGTGAAAAACAATAGTGACTACTTTTGCTAAGGAAAGTTCTCCCTGTCCATTTATCCCAGGGTGTAGGTGACCCAACCTGCCTCCAGCACACACAGCACTGCTGACTTTTAATTGGCATTAGCATAGTCAAAATTCAGATTTGGCTCAGGGAGTTTGTAGGGACAAAGTCAGTTCAGAAACAGTCTGGCTATCCAAATGCATGCAACAGCCAGTGACTGTAGCAGCAACCATGCACATATGCAGATTTTAAACTTCCAAACAAGTCTCAAACTTTTCAGAGCTCTCCCTGGCTCTCTGTTGATGCAGCTCCTGTGAAATACAAGAGGCTTTCTCTTTAGCTTCACTTTCTGGTTCTCATGCCAGCATCACAGCTGCAACATCTGCACAGTAAACATCACTGGAGAATCTTTAGATCCTTTCAGAATGGATTTCTCTGGGCTGAACAACATCACGACCACATTGATACTAGTTAGTGTCAAACATTTTGGGGAGAAGGAAAGGGAATGAGAAGGTGGTTAATAATACACCTATGTCACCAGACAATGTACCTTCAACAGAGGACTGCAAGCGTATTACTGAACAGCTTTAATGGACAACCAACAGAAACCACCATTCACTTCGTGTGCCATTCCTTAACAAAACAGACACTTTTGCCAAACACTTCACAGGCAGGATATGCATTTTAAAGTATGCTAAGACAAACCGACTGAAATCACACAGTAAGTGAACATTTATGGATTATGCAGCTTTAATACATTTAAATAGACAGTATCATTATTTTCCTACAGAGGTTGTAAAGGATTTCACTGCTTTGTAATAACTCAGATAAAAGCAATGTCACAGGATGGGAGAAATATGCAGCATTTCTATGGTACTGTGCACCTGCAAGGTGTTGGGTGCATTAAGCAATCCACTACTTGAACATGAAATCACACAGCCATCATGAAGAAAAACAAACTAGCTGGAAGTCCAGTTTGCACATTAAATACCAAGGGAGAAGAGTTAGCCATTTTTTCCCCATGAAAATAGAAAAAGAGTTTTATTAATACATATTTTAGATGCTTTTAGGAAGACCCAGGCTCTTAGTCTAATCTCAGGTCCTTTGACAAAAAATAGGGACATTGCTGCTGTCTCCCATTGTGCACAACAAGTAAATACCAAAAATTCAAATACATTGCTTAAAATATTCACTCTCTAGTTCAAAAAAGAGTACAAACTGAAAACTAACTCTCTAGTACAATCTTTGCAGGCTAATATTTCAGATACTGTCTCTGTAAATATTTCGAAACCACACAGTTTTGTGCATGACATTTAACGAGAATACTCAGTGAGAAGGTATTGAACAGGTTTGGAACACCAAACACTCAGCAATATTTTGAAAACCCAATGCAATAAATTTCACAATATGGTTTGAAAACAACAGTCAAAAGCATACGGAAACATTCTTACGTGTTTAGGCTACACATTGCGGTTCCTTTGGGTAGCATACTTGGCTTTATAAATTTATTTTAACAAGATGCCTCATGCAGGTTGAAAAGATTAGTATTTCTCCAACCTCGCTGAATGAATTCATTCACTCAGTTACATTTTTCTAAACAATCTTTCATAAATGATAGACTTTATGTGATCACATTTTACAAATGCTCTTCCCAAAAACAGACTCATTCAAGGCCTGTAAATACCTTCTCTACCACAGGGTTGAACTTAAAGGACTGTCACTGTGTATTAAAATGCATTTAATGCAGTAGAAACACTTCAAATTTAAAAAATTACAGAAGCACAGAAGTTATGAAAGCAGAATGCTGGCAGTGAATTTTACATGCCTATAAGCACAAGGTAGGAGCAGAGCTATATTCAATCAAGCCACTATGATTTTCTTTCAGTGACATAAATCAACTGAAAGTTTTAGAAAACTTAAAAAAAATATAATATGGGAATAACAAAAGATTGGAAACAAAAGAAAAAACTGTAGACATTCTGTATCTTTTCCGTACGTATCCTACCCAATAAATTTTGTTCCTTGTGGACCAAGCTGCAGGATTCGGCTAACCATGCTCTCACCCTCATTTAGAGGGGGAGAAGTTTTAGGAAGATGCAGTTTACTGAATAATATCCATGCAGCAGAAAGAGAAACGAGAAGGGGAAATTAGGAACAAGCTGTCATTCCCGACAGAACCAGCAGTTTACACCACGGTGCCACTCATGGTAATGAACAAAATTTATAATTAGAAAAAAAAGGCCACATCATAGTGGATTGTTTCCCCTATTTTAAGCTTTCAAAAAAGTCAGTTCCTGGCATTTGTACTACCACTCTACGGTAAGAGCTCTGCCATCACTCCAAGTGGCTTTGCTCCACAAGGTGGAGACAGGCAGCTCCCAGCAACTCTGGAGGGAGCCGTGCACATTCTGCACATGCTCAACATTTGGGTCCTTGTGGGTGTCTTTAGGACACATTTTTTTTGTGACAGTGCTGCTTCTCTGATACAAGTAAGAGGGCCAAAACCTGTTCTGGGTTATAGGTGTGTGACTCCTCCTGACTTCGAAGGCAGGTTGCATGAGTAGCTGAGGGTGGGACCTGTCCTTTTCATGGCACTCCTTACCTTCATCTCCATCCTGCAGTCACCATGGAGGCAAAACTCCCCTTAAAATACAGGGGTACTTTCTGGAAGGAATGGCAGGTTGGCATTTTTTAACGTTTGAAGTAGCCTGTGGTACATGCTCAGAGGAGGGAAAGTCGATGTTTAACTACTTAGATCCACAGGATAAAGGAAATGAAAGATGCAACACAACTGTAAACAATTAAACTCATAAAACAACTCACCCTAAAAATTGTGCCCCTGCTGGCCCCATTTCTACAAGTCGACTTGCTAATCCTTCTCCTTCAACCATGGGTGGTGGGCTGGCCAATTTATGCCTCTTTACCAAGCGGCAGGTGATGCGGGTTGGTGCTGTACACTTGCGTGGTGGGATGATTATTCTCATTCCATGGTGCCGACTACCTCTCATCGAACCCCCACGAGCATCAACCATAAAGCTAACCAGAAAACTGTAGGAAAAAGCAAACACATCAATGAAAACAGTCACGAAACAAACCGAAGATCAGCAAAAAGTCAACTGCCACAGACTTACAAACATTATTAGAAAAGTCTTCCCGATCCCAGCTAAACTAAAAAGAACACGACATTTTAAAAAAACCCTTATACTTACATGTTAACTATCGGTTATCAAAAGGAATTTCTAAAGGTCTAGCAACATCATGGTGAAATGACCAGGTGCTACTGAGTAATTTGGATTAAAGGAATACACAAGTAGTGTATTAGTAGTGATTGATTAGAATTCTAAAACATCCCTTGTTACTGTTAGCTCTACTGTCCACAAAGAGTAATTAGCCTCACATGCAGAAAGGAACCAGACAGTGTAGAAAAAGGAGACTCAAAAATGCTTATTATTTTTTGGGATTTCAGTCTTTAAAACCTCCTCACAGTCTCATTTGCAAATACTCCTGATGGTTGGCAGAGCAAGTGCTAGCACCATGGGTTACAGTCACTCCAGGCTACTAAGGCCTTCCACTGATGGCAATGGGTGGGACTATCAAATACACAACAGTCTTTAGGCTGCTGGCACTCTGGAGGGAATCATGCCATTACTTCTCCTTGAAGGTGATATTCATCAGCAAAAAGAGACATGAAAGAAATTTGCTAGTGCCATTCCAGTGCATAATATTCCATTTAATAATAGAAGGGTAAGAAATTAGACTTGTAAGTGGTGAGTGGCATATTTTAAAATAAATTCCCTTCTATTAGCAAGGGAATAATTAATATTAACACTTAATAATAGAACAATTTCAGATAGAAGATGCAATGAGAGGCCTGTATCAAGAGGAACACAAGTTACCAACTTAATCTTGAAGCCAAGAGTTTTTGTTTTCTCTTTCTGTATGGTATGCAGATGGTGACATAGCTGACACATCTGCTATGTGTTTCCACTATTTTCAAGGCTGTTGCCAAAACTTCCAGCCCTTAAGAACTAAACCTTCATGTGACCGACAGGTGAATACATTCAATTTCCTGATTCCCTACTGAAAACTGAACTAAGGGTGTGAGCCAATAAACCAGGCGAGTTGTGAAGGTTCTTGAAAAAAGGCCCCAAGTGCTCTGAAGTACTACTGGGAATTTGTGCAAGGCTATTACATTTTCTTTGGGGACCAGCCAGGCCTGCAAATAAACTGCATTCAGAAGTCTGGGCAAAGTGGGTGGGAAAAAAGCTGCACAAAAGCAGAAATTTAACCAAAATTTGGTATTTAGTGGTCTGCAGGAGAGAGACAAGTGGTTACAATGTTGTCCAGCTGAATTCCAGGTCAAGCAATTGCCTTTCTTCAAACCAAATTAAAATCCATCAGTAAAGATAGGGAGGTGAAACAGCCCTCTGAGATGGCTCTAAATGATAAATTTATAATTCCCTGTGCCCCAGACATTTTACAATACTAAAGCATGATATTTCACAGTAGTTTTCATATAGATGAATTGTATCCACATTTCTCTCCTAGATAAACACAACTCCAACAAATCCAAATGTTGCCACTAGGGTTTCCCAGTTCCTCATAAGAGGAATTGTTTCAGTGGCACAGGATCTTGGCTAGCCAAGTGCTTTCTACAAATATTAGGTTGGCATCAAAACCGATCTACTTGATCTTTATATTATATAGATCTATAACATCTATAAGTTATGACAATCTTAATATTTACGGATTGTGAGATCTTAAATGTCTGCAAACTCTGTTGACTGGAACACCCTTCTGTTTGATAATTGAGGGCTGCACCAGGCAGAGACACCATTCTAGAGAACCTGGACCTTTGGTTCCCTCTCCCCTCTGCTGTCTGAGCACTGTCAGCATGACTCTTGGTGCTTTTTCTCCCTGCCATTGATCCACAGGCTACGATGCCACTGAGCATGTGGAATGGCAGGCCAAGGGTAGGTCTTCAGAGCTGCCAAGGAGCCAGCTCGTGCCTAGCTTGAAAAGAGCTCAAGGTAATCCATTAAAATTTACCATGAAGCAAAGTAAAATATTAAGCAGTGACACACAGCCCTTGGTCATCGAAGGCATAATACTGACAGGACTCTGCTGCCAAAGGAATTGGGGCTTTGATGGCCTTTTAAAAACATGCATGGTTCCTGTCTGCAGGGAACATGGGGCTATTTCAGACCACATGGATGTGCTCAGGGTGGAGAGATGCTGGAGCATCTCTCAGGGCTGATGCTGCAGCAGCTCTGGGGAGGCACATCTATCTGATCGGTGTCCCACTCAAGAGTCTCCTGGGGAGCTTGGCAAGTTTGGGTTTGGCCTGACGGGTCAGTATGAAGCAATGTTTTGGAGAGCTCGTGTCAGCGATGAATGGCTTGTTAAGCCACCTCAGAATTAATTATGAAAAGGAGTTTTTAATCTAATGCAAAAATTCAAAGCTTACATGTAGGTAAGATACTGTTTTCTGTATCCAAACCATTTAACTGACGGAGTAAGTAAGAGTGAATGGTCAAAAATCTCTAGGCACCTAAGTCAGCTAACTGAAATTCATAATTGAAATAAAAGATCGACAGAAGTTAAAACTAAGTAGCTATGAAAAATCAGCCCCCAAGTTAGCAGGTATGTTTAGGCTGTAGATTTTAAGGTCAGTCCAGCCTTGGCAACCTGGAGCTTAGCACTGCTACTGCACTCTGCTCACAGCAAGGGCAGATCAACCCTTGACATGAGCCTGTGCCCTACCACAGGAACCAGCCCCTTCCAGCTTTAGTGTCTGCACTGCACTGCAGCCTTCAGTGAGGACAAATCCTTTAGCAGATCGGCCTTTACACATATTTCTCCCATATAACCATTATCAGCAGCATATTAATGAATTATTTCCTTGTTTAGTTCTCAAATTAGCAATTTACCATTTAAAACAGTAACAACAATTCCAAACAGAATTTCATGCACTTTCTATCTAAAATATTAGTAGCTGATGCTTACCTAAATTAATGTTGCACTAATAATGGAAACTACAATATGATCTCTAAAACACAATGCTAAAGGCTAATGAGGATTTCTACTTGAGGACATGGAAGGGATGAGGATGTGGGCGGATGCACTACAAACATCTACACACACTCTGTGGGGAAAAAGTTTAAAAAAAGAAAATAAAATGAGGATTCACAGAAAGCACAGAGTTATCACCTTGAATCATACTGGGGGAGTGGAGAGGAATAGCTGCAAAATAATTTGGAAAGCAAATGGGAAAATTAATGCAAGATAATTAGAAGCAAACAACAGAAAATATCAATAAGTGCAAAGAAAAAGTAACAATCAGAAAAATAACAAAAACAACACATTTGAAGGCCAGCTTTAGAAATTATTTGGCTTTTGCTTCACATATCATGACATAGGTTATATAAAATATGCTACACATGGAAAAAATCTGAAAGGGAGCGTTCATTTTATTAGGCAGCACAACTCCATAATTTCTCTGGGAAATGCAGATGCACACGGAGAAGAGAAAAGCATTTGCAATTTTCTCAGGTCAATTTATTGCAACACAACTTCTTTACCAAATTCCCAAAACATGCTCCACTGTGCCATGGAAAACTAGTTCTTGCACTTTGTTCTAAAGGGGCTTATTTTCCAAATCATAATGTATAAACATATGTGTGGCAGGATACTTGTAAAAAATGAGTTCTGGATGTCCAAGAGGTTGGAGCAAATGATAATTAATCTGATGTACTCCACCTTGCAAGATCAGCTCCAGTATTTCCAAGTTTCTCAATACAGAAGGCAGTGTGACACGCTCACTTCTTTCTTTCAGCTAAGGAAACCGAGGAGTTAAAAGAGGCAACATGAAGAGAGCACACCCACATTTTACTTTGGGAAAGTTGTGGGAATAAGCTCACATCTGACAGCTGAAGGTCATTTTGGTAAGGGTCTCTACCCTTCCAGAGGCCTCAAGATTCATGACGCATTTCAATGTACTGCTTACAATGGACCCTGTTCAAAATGTATGCTGGCAAAACAACGGCTCTGAACTCCAGAAGAAAAACAAAACATTATCTTGGCTTAAAAAAAGGAAAAACCAGAAGAGTTGAAATTACTGCCAATAATTTCCTCCTTTCTTCTCCTTTCACTGATACATTGATGGATCTGCAAATCCTGCTCCTAAAATTCCCCTTCTGCCTCAGTTGAGGAATGGGAACAAACATCGATGCTGTCTTCTAACAGTGGGTAAATGGGGGAAAGAGAGACCTGAGGGGGCAGTTAGCAGAGGAGCTCCCTGGCATAGCACATCAGGGAGCTCTAGGAGGATGAAGAAGGCAAAGAGCAGTGGGGTCAAACCCTGGCTACAGGTCCACTCAGATCACAGGGACAACTGACAGCAGCCAACCCCAGGCACAGTGCCCCTGCCCACGGCCACAGAAAGAACTGGGGACAAAGATGGGGAAGAAGCACCGCAAACCAGGAGAAAAGGAGTCACTTTTCAGAAAAAGACTGACCAAAGAGACTTGAAAAGTCATGATCCTCTGCACATCAGATGGGCTGAGGTACTGGAAGATTAGAAGGGAACATCTATTGATTGCCTCTAGGTGAAGATACTGGGGGAAATCAAATAGTATCATATTATAATATGGGCCCACAACTGCAAAGAAAATAAACAATAAGTGATGGTTTGGGTTTTTTTTTTTCCTAGCAAAGGAACTGAATTACCAGAGTAACATTTCTGATGGACTTTATATGCCAAATGAGAAATGTCACAGGTCAGAAAAGCTCTACCTGTTCGGAAAATACTTTGGTGCATAACTGTTTGGAGAGCAGATCTTCCCTCCCTTCCCTGCAGCCCCACAGTTTGCTCCCCTGCTGTGGGCTGCAGTTCTGCAGACCTTTCCCTCTGGGCAGCAGCTAAGACCACCTCTGCATCAGTGAGGACCTGTGTACCAAGGGACCAGATCTGAAGAAGCTGATGTGAAAGATCCCATGTCCACAGAACATATGTTTTGGAGGGTTGGAACCATTAGTGAGCATGCTGAAGACCCAAGGGCACACAAGTATTGTCCCAGAGGACTGGCAGGATGCAAACATCAGACCAGAAAATTTTAGACCTATCAGTCTAACCCCAATTACGAGAAATATTTAGAAATGAATTATTTAACAATCAATCTATAAGAGCCTAAAGGACCAAGAAAAGTAATCAAGATATTACCCCTTGCCAAATAAAAACAAGCCAAATTATAAGTGGCAAGAGTAATTCATGGCAAATGAATTGGACTTCCTTCTTTGATGTGTGGCACTAATGTCTTGGTACTTCAGTAAGTAATCAAGATACAGTAGAGACAAAGTAAATGCACCATCACCTGAGAAGTTACAGCAGAAGATGTACCATCAGTGCTACACTGAGAGGGAACTTCAAGTGCAGATTTCACTGTGCTGTCCTGGGCCAGGGACTAAGCTAATGACTTCATTCATGATTTCAACACCGAAGGAAGGTCTGAACAGTCTTTGGAAAATAAGATCAGAATTAAAAGCTCTCTTGCTGAAATGGATAAAGAGTCTGGCACCAACACACTGAAATATCAGCAAGGCAAATGCAAACAGAGGAAAGAAGCAAACACATAAGTACAAACCAGAAAAAACCCCAAACCAACAAACTGCTGAATTTCAGAAGAGAGACAAGAAATTCTAGCAGGTGACAAACATCGACCAACAGAATCTGCAGTTACCAAAATGGTAATTCTCACTGTGGGACTGCTTAAGTGTGCTACATGCTAGACCAAAGAGGCAGCGACCCTGGCTTAGAAATAAGCTGTCATCACAGAGGGGAGAGCCAGGGGAGAGCAGCAAGAATACAGTGAGATGTGGAAAGCACCACCTAGAAAGATCCAGGACATTTTAGTCTGAAAGACAGGATGACATATCTTCTGACATAGAAAACAATTGTTTAAAGATCAAAAAGATATAGTTCTCCATGACCACTATGGCTATGATAAGAAATAGGCTTAATCTGCAGCAATGAAGTGTTAAATTGGGTATTAGGGGAAAAAAATACTCTAACACACGAGCTGGGGGACTATAGAATCCCCTATTTTTAGCAATTCTTAAGGCATTAAACATATTTCAGGATGGTTTGACTAAATTTTATCCTGCAGTAATGCAAAGGGATGTGCTACCAGCTCTCTGAGATCCTTTGCCAACAGACCATCTTGTGATAAACAACAGACTTCAGCTGTTCATCCTGCAATTCTTAACATTTTAATGCTAACACTGACCAAATGCAGTGTTTTATCAGCTCAGGACTCAAAAATCCACTGTTGTATAGATCTGTTCAGCAGAAGCAGCTGCTTATGTATATTGTGGGACTGTAGCTTTATATTTGTGGGACTTGCTTCTGTATTGGAACTGAAATATTTTGGTATGTACTGCACTCATTTTTATAAGAATGTAATTAATCACAAAATGGGGAAGTAAATTACTAAGGATGTGAAATTTCATGTCCTGATCTCAAAAAGTAAACAACAAATATTTACACTAGACAATCTCACATGTGAAGATCGCCTAAACATTGAAATTTATAAATTTTTATGACATGTATTCAGACATCACTACTACTGCATTTAAATCAAGTCTATGTGGTACTGTCAAGAAGAATCTAAATTACAGTGGTGACTCATAAGTAAATAAATGGTACCACTAAAATCAAACTACAGATATTTGGGACTAGGCAGGAGTTTGGAGGTATAAATAAAGCAAGAGGTTAAATTAGTGGCCCTCATTTTCTCTTCTATGAAAGAACAGAAAACACAAAATTGTATCTCTGATTTCATATTCCAAATAATTTAATTCAAGTCAAACAAAATCAGCTTATGACACACAAAGCATAAGCAACAGAAAAAGCAGAACAGGAATATTAAAGAAAAGCCTGTGGGATTGCAATGTCTTGGCATTCGAACACTAAGAGCAGAAGCAAGTTGGTTGTTTGATATGCAAGAATTTAGACTGGCTTGTTATTAAACACCTTCCTTGAAGTCAGCGTGAATTTTGCCACTGGCTTCAAGTGGGGCAGGAACAGGCACGTTATCAGCCACTAGAGCAGGCTGTATTCTTCAGCTAACAATACACTTCCCCGTCTGAAGATAAAGGAAAACTGTTAAGTGACCTACCCAGAATGGATGGGACTGGAAACAAGGTTAACATTGTCCAAGGTGTCTGCAGCCCAGCTATAGTGCCTGAGAGAATCGGAGTCAAACTCCCTTTGAAACGTCAGGTGCTTCAAAACAAAAGAAAAAGAGACATTGAAATTGCAAATTAACATTAAAAACACTTGACTTAAATGCAAGCTCGTTAATATAATACTATTGAATTTAGGTCTGGTCCCTTTCTGTGTAACAGTGCTGATATCTCCGGGGTTAAATTACTGGAAAATCTGTAACAGAAACATGGAATACACACACAAACTCATCTTATATCTCTTCAAACATTCTTTTTGCCCATTTTTCACACTATGTCTCTTGCCAATCTTTACGCACGTGTGCCGGGTTCAAAAGATTGGGGAGAATATAACCATTTGCAATGCAATCATATACCACATCAACAGGCAGTGTAATATTCCCCCTCAGAAGATGCCACTGGATAGACCCTTATTCAAGCAGAACCTGTGAATAACCTAAGTTTCACTGAAGCTGTGAATGCACAAGTGAGTTCCTGGTGGGAGTGAAGGTTTACATGTACAACCAACATGAGCACTGTTTTCTGGAGTGCCACTGTCCCTCCTCATCTCGACAGAAATAGCTTTAACCCTGTGAAGTGCTGGCACACTGGTGCTATAATTAACTCCCCCATCTGACAGACACCAAGGTGTAATTTGTTTCTCGCTGGGCCCATGGACACACACATGAACACAACTGCACCCGGTGCCCCACAACATGCTCTCACACTAAATCCTCTTACTCTGCAGCAAAGCCATTCTAGTAAAATCCTCTTTTTCCTTTGTTTCTTCTGTCCTAGGAAATTATACAAATTAAAGCTTCAAATATAGCTTGCCCCTATTTCCAGGGTGATAGGAAAGCTTCTCCACGATTTAAGAAGCACCATCAGAAGTTACATCAATCCAACTAAGTCAAGAAGCTGCTGTGCAATACACACAGGCTATGTTCACTCGAGATGGTGCTAAAGATGTCAGGGTTTCCTGTAAGTAGGTTGTTTGCTGCTTAGAGGCAAATGCATCTAGAGAGAGCAGAGTCTGTTTAGACTAAAACCTCATGGGCTGTTTTCAAATCAAATTCAGTGGGTTCAAATCAAACCTGAGCCAAGCACACACTTCGACACAGGCAAGTTTTAGTATTTCCACCTTGTTTTTTTAATATGCTGGCACATGGAGACAGTGCAAGTCAAATATTTTGAATATAATTATCAGCATTTGTAGCAAATCTGGCAAAGTCAGTTGTAAACACACAAAACCACTTCTGTGAGAAGCTTCCACGAGATAAGCAGGCAGATAGTGCTGTGCTGTTGGCCAGAATGTGCAACCCTCCTATCACTCTGGGGTTTCCAAAAAACTTCCCTCTTTAGCTGTTTCTTTTATTAGAAATGAGCATCTCAGGTTTCCCTCAAAAAAAACCCCACTGACACTATAATTTACTGCCAATCAATAGAAATCTCTGCAGGGTGCAACTTTGCCCTGTCATCCATCCAATACTGTGCCCCCATGGCTTGATGCCTCCTCCTTTTGCTACCTCAACTCTTTTATAAGGAACTTTCATTAAACTTTGTGCTGTAACATATGGACTTGAGGCCTGATGGCTCAAGCACAGACAACAACAATCAAGGGCAAACTTGTGTATGTTAAGTGCCAAAATACACCATCAGCCATAAAAGAAAAAATGAATGCTGGTAAAGCTATGACAATTAAGCAAGCACAGTGGATTTAATTAGTGCCATTTGAAAAATGTGTCGTAATTTAGTTTCATGAAGACAGTTTTCTCTTTCCAACAGGACACTAGGGATTCTCCTGCATTTCCTGAAGGGCCCACTGTTCAGGCAGGAAAGTCATTGCTGTGGATTTCTGCTATTCCAAGTGATTTGCAGGAACTCATGCTGAGCACATTATTGCTTTTGATACCAAACAGTGTAAGATTCAGACAGCTGGTCTCAGGCACCGTAAATATTTAGAGAAACAAAAATCTATTTATTCCTTTGCTCAGTGATTAACTTTATCATTAAAAATAGGACAAAACAAAGAAACATAAGAAACATGCCAAAAGGAACAACACAAGTTGGTGTTTGGCCTTGAAATAAATGCCTGCTAAGCTGTAACAGTGTCATTGCACTGAGGCCCAGATGTTCACCAGGACACACATATCAACAAATAAACATAGGATCGGGTTTCCTATAATAGATTAAAATGCTAATGTTCCTTTAGCAGTGTGATATAGAAAACTAAACATAGAGCCATAAAAATTCCAAGGAAATACCAGCATTCCAAGACAATCTACGCGAGACAGAGGTGCTCCTACACATGTACATAGGGTTCCTCAGCCTATTTTTCTGTCCCAAGTCATGGTCAGTACACTCACCAGGTGCCTACTTTTTTTTTAAAGCATTCCCTTCTGACCAAGTGAACTGAAACAGCAATTCTGGACAAATTTAGGGCGAATAAAAGCCCAAACCTGCAGCCAATAATTTTGGCAGAGAAACAGAATAGGAAAAGCCAGTAGCTGGAAACATGTATCTTACACACAGCACACATCTGTGGATCTCATTTTTTCAGGCTGTTGAGGTGCTGGATTTTCCAGGCAGGCAAAAAAACCCTTCCTGTACAAGTTGCAATATAAGCAGTTCAGAAGATGGTACATTGTCGGTGACATCAAATCACAGGATTCATCCTGGTTTTGGTCAGGCCCCAGAGTTCCCTCCCTGGACCAAAGGAAATTAATTATGCATTGCTAAAAGGTGTGGCAGACTTAGATGCAAATGCATGTATAAAAATCCTGATGGTTCTGCTGGCAAGGATCCTGCCAGTTGCATAACTAAATATCCAAGCTGTGTAATATCAGAGTTCAGCAAAGGCAGAATTTATGCTTCCTCCCAGATGAATTTATCCAGACTGAAGTGATTCAGCAAGCTGCTATGTAATGGACAGCTCGAGTCATCCTGCCTTTGGCTGATTAAATTCAGAGGTTGATGTAATTTATTCCATGGAGAAAGTCATTTGGATTTGGTCTGAGTTGCTGCATGTGTGGTAACACACTAGGACACAGGAATTTTAACTTTGCTACAGCCAGGTTATTGAGGTACAGTGTGGCCTGGACTCAGACTTCCCTGTTAACCAGTGTCAGCAATAAACCACTAAATGCAAACAATGGAGAATATCATGACTTCTAAGGAATTACTAGAAGCTCTTCTCTAGTACTCAATGTGTTATGCTGGCAGTCAGGTTCAGTAAACACTGGTTTCAAGTCTTCCTCATTTGACTTTTTTCAGACTCCCAGATCTCCTAGTGATCCTGGGGAGAGGTGGCCAAGGGATCTTCTATTTTAACCTGTTCAAGAGTTTGACAAGTGCTCCTTACTCTTTTACATACTCATATTTGGGATAAAATGAATTCCCATTACTCTGAGACTTTGCACTTGCCATGAACTTCAGACAGGTCTGAGCTGTACAAAAGAAGAGGAAACAGAATATGCAGAAAGGCAATGGATCACTCTGCTTCAGAGTAGTGTGATTCCCCAAAACAGCCTTAACTACTGTCAGTTTCCAGATGGACTTCTAGGATATTGGTTTCAACCCACAGTGATTGTTATTCCTGTGAATTCCATTGGTGGAACACAAGTTGGTGAGGTTTATTTTCCACCTGCTTTCTACTGCCATAGCAGAGACTATCTAGAAGCCCAATAATGTACAGAGGGAGGTGTGAGAAGGAGAGGCAGGTGTGTTCTTCATCTCCCAAACACACTCCTTCTGCTTCAGACAAAGAGCTGTAAAGCTAGGGCTGGGCTGGGCTGGGCTGAAGAACACATGAATTCCAGAAGAAGGATATATTTTTGTCGGGACATTAAGGCTTGCGGAAGCCGTAGCGGAAAATTTTAGCTGGGCTCCCTTTTTCATGAGGACAGTTTCTTGCTTTCAGGCTGTTCATTTTTCAGAGAATCGTAGCTTTACTAACTTCTCAAGATAGGACTGACATTTTTTTTCCACCTCTACCTTCATCCCTTCCTGGACTTGCAATACTTGAAGTTTATCTAGAGTATTAAGACTAGAGTAACATCCACAGTTAGACTTTCAGCCAGGCATCCAGGCTGGCTTCATTTAACGTGACATATTTGGACCAGTGCTGAGCTGCAAGAATTGCACAATCATGGCTAGACAAAAACTGGAATCATAAAAACATAGAGATTACAAATGCAGTGCAAACAGACTACGCTGCTGCTCATCACCATCACTAGAAGGTTTTCTTATTTGTTGCCTTGTCAGCTCAAGAGGCAGCACTGGAAGAGATCCTCCAGAAAGCAGAGAGGTCCATGACAACTCATAGACAATATGAAGTTTGCCCTAAAATAGAGCTCCTGTACTTGATGTGGTGTCACTGCAACACTTCCACATATTTATCTCCAAGTACAGAAGACAATTTTTATTTTTGCTATGGAATTTTTTAATACAAAACAGGTTAACGGTGCACACTTTGAACAATGTTCAAGAGTTGTTGAGCATAGTGCTCATTTTAGGTCTTGTTACGTGATCAAGTGCACCCTAGCAGTTAAATCCATGTCATCCACTTCAATAGTAACCACAAAACAGTCAGAATCCTAAATCAATGCAACTCATTCTCAGACTGAAGAGTGTTTCTCTCCCCTAAAGTTTCCATCATATCAAGAACATTTAATGAAGTCTTAAGATTAGGAGGTGTCAGAGCAACTTTAGGTTCTCAGTCCAGAAATATAATTTCTTGTCCCCTGTACCAGTAGTGGCTGATTTTGTTTTCTGACTTCAAACCAAACAAAATCACAAAATTAGTGCTATGCAAGCTTCAGAAACTCTCACTAGAAGGCTGTTGCTAATTAAGGTTATTGGAAGTTTACAGAATTTCCCTTGAAAGTAACAATCTAACAGTAAACATTCAGTTGCTAAAGACATAATCCAATTTCTGTCATTCTCATAATGCTACCAAAACTGCGTGTAAAAGCAGCAGTAAAACTGGATAATTTAGACTGCACCAGAATTTATAGACTAATACAATCAACATTTAAAATGAATGAGTCCTGCTCTGTGGGCCTTTTCCCCATGAAAATATCCTCTGAGATCAATAACCCCCCAGTGCAGGGTGTAAAAGTGCAGTGAGAACAGCAGCAGAAAACCTGTTTCATTACAATCTACCTTATGTTCTTCCAGACATAAACAACAATTCCACTCCACAGTCCTTTCATCATTCCCAAATAAAAAAGTTATGTGAATTTTTATTCAGCTTCCTAGCAGACCTCTGACTTCTCTGTATCCAGCAACTCTTGAGTTATTCAGTTAGATTTGAAAATCTGAAGCAAGTCTACCAAGGAAAATGCTGAGAAACTCACAAACAAAGCATATAGTACTCCATCACCTCCAGCACTAGCTTTTGGAAAGACTTTCCCATGCTATAATCAGGTCAAAAGATTCTGCTTTTGTTGTATTAGTCATTGCAAAAGTGTTTGGAAGATACATAAACTGGCTAGCATATAATAGTTTAGTCTTTACAAGGCCAAATTCTTCCCAAGGGTGGAAAAACAAGCACAGCAGTTGGAGTCCCCTCCATATGGACAAAACGGGCAAACGCAATTCCCGGTCTACACAGTACAAAGGTTGCTTAGCGTAAAACACGTTGCTCGTAGCTTATCAAAGCCCTCTAAGGATACACCTAACATTAGGCTCACAGATGCTCCTATTGACTTCAATGGACAACCCCCTACCCAGAAACGTAACCGGTCCCTTAAAGACATCTTTGGTTTGGGACCCCATCACCTGTCCCTTGCAGGATCAAAACCACAAAGAGGCAACCCCACAGTTTCTTTCTCACAGCTCATTTCTTTCCCCTATCCAACTGTTAAGGGAGCAGCAACAGTGCCTCGAGTTACGGCTGAGGGCTGCAGACCCTTATCCCCTGTAGGTATGAAGTGTGACTGTGTGGTGGCAGAGATGCAGCACATACCTGATCCTTTGCTGGTACCAGCAGTTCCTCAATCATCATGCTGTCTCGGGCATAAGAACTTCTGTTCAGCGTGTAGGACCTATCCGAACTGAAGGAGCGGAGGCTGTTGTATTTACCATTTATCATAGAAAGTGCAGGTGACAATGAGATGAACAGAAAATAAAAATCAAAAAATTAATACATGCAACTTCCAGGGATAGCATAAGATGGCAAAATATACATAGTCTGTGAAATAAATACAAGGGAAAAAATGGAATAAAAAGTATTTGACTGTAGTTAAATATTACCTTCCCTACAACATATATAAGCAAAATTTCAACAGATGTTTACTGCTTTGGCAGTAATGCTGTGGCTTTAGAATCAATCTAGAAAAGTGTCTTCAAGTATTTAAATGAACTTTGATAAATGTCTTCACACCCTAATCCTGAGAGGATACCCATAAGGGCAGGTCCTGGGGGAGCTGTGGGTAGGTTACAGTGCCTGCCCATGATCAGGTTGCTGAACCAGGTTTCACACAGAGCAAGTTTTATATGTTGTCATTCTCTTTGTGGCTGAACCACTTTTGACATTGTTATAAACACCCTAGTTATTCATTCAGTTAGAAAGAAAAGGATAACAATTTTGAATGGAAAGAGGAAAGAAATTTGCTTATTGACTATTTAATACAGATTCTGATGCTTTGGGGATTATTTTGTGCATGTTAAACTATTTAGAAATAACTATGATCACTCTGAATGTGTTGCAATTAAATCAATGTAGGAGTGTGTTACTTTTTAACCCTGGAAGGTACATTATGGTATGTGCTAAAAACATGCTGCAGGTCTGGACATGCTTGCTACGTGACAAAAAAATAAAGTACTAAAAACGTGAATTAATACAAAGCAACATCAACAACATATTACACTTTTGAACTAGCAACACTTCTCACACTCAAAACTCTACAATGTGTTTCATGCATTTAGTAGTTGCTAATTGAACTTTTCTAGTCCCTTAGCACACATTCCTCCTTGTGCTGGAAGCAGAACTGAGGTCTTGATTACACACTGTAGGCATATGTTAAGCAGACTTTTACATGATAAAGAGCATAAGGAAATCAAGTTATATTTGTTATAACAGAGGGATATTCTCTAAGGCTGAACTCACCCACCCTTCCCCCAAAAATAAAAGCACATCACTTTCCAACGCTGAATAAAATGAAGATAAGCAATGGCAGCAGCAGAAAGATGAGAAAGATGTAACACGATGCCATGCCTTCTTACCTGACTTTTGGACTAAAGCAATTTACAGTGGAAAAGAAACAGGAGAAATAGAAAGCAAAGAATCAGACAGGAAAAGCAAGATGTTATGGCTGGATGGCTTATATATTTAATGTGTTTATTTCTTAATGTTACACTCAGAATCAGCACTAAAATACATCCACAGAATACTTTCATTTTTTGCTAAATAAAATACTTCACTGAAAAAACCACTGTATTTGTCTCCTCTGAGCATAACATGTGCAATGCAAAAAATGAGCTACGCAGCAACAAATAGTAATGGCACTGCTAAAATCAGAAGCACGGGAATATTAGATTTCTCTCAAGGAAAAGATAACATGGGGCTGAACCCTCAGATCTACCTAACAGATCTTGACTGTGAAATTCTGCTCTCCCACCTGCACAGTGAGCACTCACAGCTGTGTGGGAAGAGAGCTGCAATGAGCAAGAGGTGTCAGGTAAATCAGTGTCTGGCTCTGTCTGCAGAGAGCATTCCCCCTGCACCAGCACTGACCACAGCTGACAGTGCTGGGATGACCTTGCTTACTCCAGCGTCTGTTTTAAAGCAGCATGTCAGCTTTGTTCATTCAGTTCACAATGACACAGGATTCTCCCCTTCAGATCTGTTTTGCTGCTTTTTTAGCGAATGGCCTATTTAAATGCATTTTGTCATTTATCATGAGTGTATTATCACATAAATACTCATTAATTCCCCTAAAAATTCTAAGTCAAGTAAGACACGGCTGTGGACTACTAAAGAGCAAATTTGCACTGCATGCTTGCATTTCTAATGCGACCATAACAAACAAGACTGAAGGGTAGACATCTAAGCTTTACCATTGCTGTTAGACAATGAACTCACTTTTTAAAACAGATCTTTAAACTACAGCATAGGAAAAAGTCCTCAGGGCTCCAGCTTATGAGGTTTAATTATTAGCTTCGGTACAATTCAACTGTCAGTAACTACACTGCAAATCCACAACTATGGAAGTAATCCCTGCTCATACAGCTTTAATTGTTTTGAGCAACACACACTGCAGGCTTTGGCAACATTCAAAAATGAAAAATAAAATGTTGATCTAGAAACACCTGAGTTGAAATGAATATTACTCAGACATCATGTGAAGTTTACAATGTTTTACTAGGTTCACAGAAACTTCGTCCTGTTTTTTTTTTAGCGCATAATCCATTCCCTGTCAAATGAAACCCTGAAACAAATTTAGGGTACACCTGTGTTTTTTGGGGGGTGAGGGGGAGCATTTTTCTTTAGTGTTGGCACTCTCAGTTGGGTTACTTGCTAGCACCTTTAAAGAAACAAAAGCACCAAAAGAGCAAAATGATTGTCATTCAGTTTTTCTGGCATTTACATTCTTAGCCCATTAAGGAACCCTCTAATGTAAGTATCAGTCTGTCCAGCAGCAGTGAAAAGCAGCCTGGCTTTGCTGGCTGCTCTACATCAGTTGCACCCTGCTAGCAAAGAGGTGCCTTGGAGATGTTCAAGGCACAAACTGAAACCAGAAAAAGTGAATTGTTAAGTTTTCTGTATCATTGCCATAAGAAGCCAACATGAATATATAAAATAAAACTGCAATGAACATATGCTTCAAAGTATACCCCCTCTACTTCGGTTCGAAACAGACTCCAGTGTTGTGTGAAAGAGCAACGCTTGGTTTGTAAAAACCTGTAACTGTGGTGACACACAAACATGAGAAGCAACAAATACAATACCTGGCGGAGCGAGCTCCCAGGCTAAAGCCCATGTATCCTTCAGCAGGCAAAGAATCATCTCCCAGTTCTTTCAGATCCTGGGGTCCCAGGTATTTGTCCGTATCGCCTGTCATTGCATCCTCACCTGCCAGGACAAAAGCCAGGCTGAAATCAGAAGCTACAGGGATTGTAAATGTTTGTGTGCTTAGTAAGTCATAACGCCCTTCCCTGCTCGCCAATAAGGAATCAATCTCGTCACCCCCACTTTGCCTAAGGCTCTTTCCACGTAGTATGTTAATTGTCCACCCTCTGAATAGGCCTGAGAAAATAACTTTATTGGGAGGCAAACGAAAGAAGCAATACTCCACCTCGATGTAAGTCCAATAAAGTTATACGTAGGGGTGACTTTTGCCCAATCGTTCCAGCAAGCTAAAGGGTTTTACTGCACTTTGTATCATTGCACTCACTTTTCCTTTCCTTATCGAAACCAGCCCAAGCTGACTAAGTGAAGTTAGATCATTCTGTATGGGAAAAAAAACCCGACCAAACGAAACCAAAGCAAGCCTGGCTGTGAGAGACAGCCTGTTTGCTCAGCAGTACTGCAGAGCACTGGAGGCAGAACCAAGAGACCTGTCTTCTACCTTGGGTGTTTCTCGATCACTTCTGCAAGTTTGAATGTAGGAGGGTTTGTTTTTTTCAATTAGCATTTTAATTTTTTTTTTTTTTTAAATGAACTGCTTCCCTCTACCAGGCTGTTTTTCTGAAGCTGAGTGTTTCCTGGAGCAGCACAGAGCCGAGCCCGGCTGAGCGCTGCGGGACCATCCGCGGAGAAAATCAGCATTAGTTGGTTTAGAAAAAAAAATAAATATCAGAAGAAGGAAAGTTCAGTGTTGGGAGAGGCGGGAGCCGCAAAGGGTTAAGGGAGCAGCTGCCCTGCAGGGAGCATTTGCATGCCATTACATCATGCAAACCTACATTCCTGCATTGACAGAGCAAGTCCGAAATATGCCTTTTGCGGTTGTTGGATTTTTTTTTCTCCCCCTGTTCCCTCTAGAGCACAGAGCAGTGTGAGCTCCCTGCTCGCCGACATTGCCTCTCCTCCTTTGTTGTGAAGGCGTTTTTTAGGTGTGCAGAAGTTGCACAAGAGAGAAGTTTTAACAGCGCCTTCCCGAAGGTAAGTGATTCCCAACCCCAGACTCACGTTTCCCGCTTTCATTCAAGGAGTTTAGGCTAGTTTCCATTCACTAAACTCAGGAAACCACAGGCGAGCTCTGGTTTTAAAATAACAACTCTAAAAATACCCCTTCAGCTACTGCTTTGCAAACGGCAAACACACAGACCAACTTTCTCCTCCAGCCCAACAATAACCAGTATTTTAAGTAACAGTTTAAAAGCTAGAATGTTAAGAATACACCAGAAAACATTCGAAAACCCGAAACAGAAACATCAGACATCAAGTGAAACTTTAAAAAGTCTTACTGTTTTGGAAAGCCATTTTCACCAGTCTGGTCTATAAGATTTTTTTCTCTGGTGTTTCCAAGAATTCCTATTAGTCCTATTAGTCCTTAAGCAGTGATTTAGACTTAATCTCCAAACCAGCACAAGCAAACTAATCCCTGTGGGTCATATTCGCTTTCCACACAACAACTGAGATCTTCTTAACATCTTGATCGCTTCGTATGTATTTTAGGACATGTGCAGCTCTGTCCTCTCAACTCAGCTTAAACTTCTTTGCAAATATGAAACGAAACGAAAAAAAAAAAAACAAACGACTACAGTTTGTAAAAAAAAAAATAAAAAAATAAAAAAATCCCCTTTTAATCACTCTGCAGACATCCCTTTAAAGCTTCTGCTGATTGGATTACAGCCTCCCTTGGCAAGCCTCTGGAATAGTGACATAAATGCAGGCACTCCAGTTATTTGTATGTAAATAGGGGTGCTGCGAGGGTGTAGTTTTGCTGTAACCTGACGCCGAGGCTGAGCGGGGAGTGTGGGCTGCCTGTGTCCAGCCAGAAAACCCAGGAGCTTGGGAAAAACGGACTGAACTCTGGGAGGCAAGGAAGTGGCCCAGGGAGGACGGGAGAAGTGGGCGACTTTAAGCAACTAGGAACTGAGCTGGGAAACTTCTAAACTTCTGCCCGTACAACACCTGAAGACAAGAGTGTAAGGAATAGAGGAGGTGTTTTCTTTCGGAGGGAACGTGAAGAATGGTAAAGAAAAGTTAAAAAAATAGCTCAGTTAAACTGTGAAATATATTAGGTGTTATCCTGCTCTGCAGCTAATCCAGACAGTGCAGGCTTACTCTGATGAAATGCTCTCATCAAAGGAAAAGCTGCATCTAGGAGTGGCAATTTCAAAGAATTCCAGACATTGTTTTGTGCTCGTGGGAGGCTGGAGGAAAAATGGGTGGTGCACTTTTCAGCAATCCCACTCTGTTTAATTAGGTGCTGCAGCTTAATCCTCTGTGCTGCAGGTAACAGTGAGCACAGTGTTTGCTCACAGCACAA
>NW_008668820.1:60681-62309 GCF_000695815.1 Acanthisitta chloris
CGGAAAAGTCAAAACTCATCTCTGAACACAAACGATAGAGAAATGCCCAAAAGTGAGGCACCGAGGAAAAACCACCAAAGAATACTGCGCTGCTTTGCTGCAATTGCCATCCTTCCCTTCATAATACGTTATGTGTTGAAGAAAGATGATGTTCCTGCTAACAGTGGGCAAACATAGCTAGCACAAGTGTAGGAAACTGCTCAAAAAGTCAAAACTCATCTCTGAACACAAACGATAGAGAAATGCCCAAAAGTGAGGCACCGAGGAAAAACCACCAAAGAATACTGCGCTGCTTTGCTGCAATTGCCATCCTTCCCTTCATAATACGTTATGTGTTGAAGAAAGATGATGTTCCTGCTAACAGTGGGCAAACATAGCTAGCACAAGTGTAGGAAACTGCTCAAAACCCAGGAAAGAATAGTGCCAGTAGGTTAAGTGAAAGGCCCATCCTGTCTCTGAGAGCAGCCACGCTGAACAGGAGAAAATAGGAACATAAAAGTCTGCAAGTCCTCCAGGACATTTTTCTAGCTGGCACTGATTTGAACACATTTTCTAAACCTGAAGGAAGTTTGTATAGTCATGAACAGCTAATTTTCTTCCCTTTTTAAAGTCTTCCATTTGCACTTCGAACTCATGTAAACTTTTTGTGTTCCCTGCACCAAGGACCTGTGCAATTCTTCTGATTACACTTCAAACTCATGTAAACTTTTTGTGCTCCCTGCACCAAGGACCTGTGCAAGGAGTCACAAAAATCAACTGCCTTTTGCAGGAAGATGAGTCGTTTTAAGCTGGATTTGATGTTTGCTGGTTTCACTGATGCTCTCTATTCTTAGACTTCTGGAAAGGCAGCAAGCATTACTGCTCACTTTGCCACCCACTATTTCATATGTTCTAGCCTATCCCTCGTGCAGTTTGGGTTTTTTTTCTGGGATCAAGAGTCCTACTGTCTTTACTCGTTTTCTCCCCAAGAAGTTTTTCTATACCTCTCATCATCTTTCTCATTTTATCCCAAGTTTTCCCCTTTTTCTGGTCCCTCAGCATGTCTCCTACAACTGGGAATTGCAGGAGTGCAGGGTAAGTGTTCTTTTCAGAAACCAGTGAGAAATACAGACTCTCTGGCAGCAGGAGAGAAGGCATCATGTGGCTTGGGAAAAGTCCCAAACAAAATTTAATCATAGGCTGGGATCCAAATGGGCACTTGTCATCAGCTTTACCAAAGATACCTGAAGCTTTTGCCACTCCCTCATCACAGCCTGTCCAGAGCTGCCTGATGGCAGAAGAGGTGCAGCCACAGGGAACAGGAGGACGCTTCAAGTTGTAGCCAAGGTTTTGGTTTCACAAAAGTATGGAGAAAAGCCAATATCAAACCACTGAAACTTTTATGAACCTGTGAAGTTTTATGGAGCCAAAGAAACTCGGAAAACTCTTGAGCTTAAAAATAAAATAAATCAACCCCTCGTAAAATGACCAATAACAGATTTTCATGCATGGGGATGTCCTGACTTGTCTTAAATGCACTTAAACTGCTGCCTTTTAGCACGTACTCAGGGGTCGGGCAATATGCATTCATGTCCTGTTAGGACATCTGTCTAATCTGCTAGGGATTGATTAGCATGATACTTATTCCT
>NW_008668820.1:62338-88274 GCF_000695815.1 Acanthisitta chloris
CAGTGTCCTGATTTACACCCAAAAGTTTGTTATCTACTGAAGACCAAATAAAATAAAAAAAAAAGCTCAACAACTATTGCTTCTTAATAATGCCTAAATTCTTAGCACCTCAAAAACCACCTCTCTGTTTTTTTCTGGATTGGATTCTTTTGTCCTTCACTGCTCTCTTTCTTTGTATCAGCTTCCATTGCTTGCTGTCCCTTCGCCTCTGCGACAGCAGCAGCAGGTTTAGGGAGGGCTGTTGTGACAGCTCATGGCTGGGTTGTGGCAGTCACGGCAGGGTTCCAGCTTCCTCCACCAGATTAAAGCTCTTGCAGTCACTTGAAGGGATGCTAGGAGGCTGAGCAGAGCACTGCTGCACTGCAGAGGAGGGGATTCCCTCCAGGCCTCCCACAGCCAGCTGGAGCTGTGCTTTAGCAGGGCTGGTCCCTGGCTCCCCACCAGCCCTGTGACCACAGGCACACACACCACTGGGGCTCCCAGCTGCACAGGGCATGGGGTGCGAGCTCATACCTAGCCATGGTAAGAAGAAAAACCCAGTTCTTGCAGCCTCAGATTTCACATTTATAAGATTTGCAGTCTCTTTAAAAATAGCAGAGCACATGTTCAGTGTGCGTCAGAATTGTGTGTGCATCCATAGCCTTCTACAAACTTTCTGCTACATATGAAGATGAGCCTTCATTTTTTTTTTTCCCCACAAAAACATGTTCACATCATTCAGAAAAAACACCATTTATTTTTTGTGGTGTAGCCGTTTCCCAGCACTTAACCTCATGTGGGCAGATTTGCCAGAGTAGTGTAGGAAAAAGAATAAAAGATCTGTCCTCTCAACCAGTTTGACTCCAAACCAAACTGTCCAAGCAGGAAAGAGAAATTACACAATTCCCATGTAAATACTTATTTAGTGGGCACAGCAAGACATAAAACACAAGGAAAAGGTTTCCTGACATTAGTGTCTCAGCTCTGAGTCTTTACTTTCCAAGTCTTCAATTTCATTTATGAGAGAAGTGATTCAACAAGTTTCTCTCACTGAAGAGTTTTGGCTGATGACATGAACGCTAGCCAAATGAGGGAGAGCTTGGATTTGTTTGCTATATTTGTGCCTTTCTCTCACTTGGAAATCAGCTCCCTGGCTATGAGATTTGTCAGAGTGCCTTACCATCTTGAACATATTTATTTCAACTGGTGTAAGTATATATTGTATATAAATACCCTATCAACACTGAAGAGTTGTGGGGATGGGCGTCACTATATTGCCTTTACAGATATGCAAGTCAGGAAAGAGAGGCCAGTGGTTATTACCTCAAAGCCTGTAATGCATTTCATGCCTTGCACACTGGAATGCTTCAGCACAGATTAATAAAATACCTATTATCTGATTTGAGAGCTCTTTTTCAGTGTTGGGTTTGACAATGACCCTGTTGTCACAGAGCCACAAAATGGTTTGGGTTGGAAAGGACCTTAAAGATCATCCCCCTGCCATTGGCAAGGACACCTTCCACTAGACCAGTTGTTCAAAGCATCATCCAGCCCAGCCTTGAACACTGCCTGGGATGTGGCATCCACAGCTTCTCTAGGAAACCTCTCAGGTCCTCATGACCCTCATAGTGAAGAATTTCTTCCTAATATTGAATTGAAACCTGAGCTCTTTAAGTTTAAAGCCATTACCCCTTGTCCTGTCACTCCATGCCCTTGTAAAAAGTCCCTCTTTCAGTTTCTTGTAGGTCCTGTTTAGGTACAAGAAGGTGCTGTAAGGGCTCCCCAGAGCCTTCTCTACTCCAGGTTAAAAACCTCCAACTCCTCTTCATAGGAGAGGTGCTCCAGCCCTCTGATCATCTTTGTGGCCTCCTCTGGACTCGACCAACAGCTCCATGTCCTTCTCACATTGGGAACCCAGAGCTGGATGCAGCAATCCAAGTGAGGTCTCATGAGAGCAAAGTAGAGGGAGAGAATCTCGTTCTTCAACCTGATGACCACACTGCTTTTGAGGCAGCCCAGGACATGGTTGCTTTCTGGGCTGAAAGTGCACACTGCTGGGTCACATGTTGAGCTTCTCATCCACCAACACCCCAAAGTCCTTCTCCTCAGGGCTGCTCTCAATTCATTCTCCACCCAGCCTATATTTCTGCTTGGGATTTCCCTGGTCTAGTAGCAGGACATTGTACTTGGCCACGTTGAACTTTATGAGGTTTGCAGTGGCCCACCTCTCAAGCCTGTCAAAGCCCCCCTGGATGGCATCTCTTCCCTCCAGTGTGTCAACTGCACCACACAGCTTGGTGTTGTCGGCAAACTTGCCAAGGCTGCACTTGATTCCACTGTCCATGACACCAACAAGACATTAAATGGCTCTAGTCCCAGTATCAACCACTGAGGTTGATACAGCACTTATCACTGCTCTGCACATGCACAGCAAGCCTTGGACTGCAAGTCTTTGAGTGCCACCATCCAGCCAATTCCTTATCCACCAAGTTGGCCCCCATCAAATCCATGGCTCTCCAGTTTAGACACAAGGATGCAATGCAGGACTCTTTATATATAAACCAGTCTCTTAGCTCCCCTAGCAACAACATGGGTACAGAATAATCTCTAGGCAAAGAACTGATTGTATTAACTGCATTAATTAATTGTTAATTGTTTGTTTGTTTTGTTATTTTGGTAAAATAAGCATACTGACTAGAAAAACCTTCCAACAGATTTGGCCTTAAAAATGATCCCATACATTAAAATATGCATTTTGCATCTTTGGTTCCAAAACTTAGATTCCATATAGGAGTGTTTCTCACCTGTGCCTCAGTGCATGTTGTGCAGTGGGACACAGCAAGGGTTAGTGTTCTATTAACTAACACTATTATGCATCAGTATTCCTGCCAGTACTTTGAACAGGACAATAGCCTAACAGAGCTATTTGGAAAACACAGGTGTACAGTAAGAACACCATCCATTTGAAACTGCAGCAATGGGAACACAATGACAAACTGAAAACAGACCAAAAGCCTCAATGCATGAATTAAGCAAGAGCTGCACACAAAGAACTTAGCTAAATATCTCTTACACTTTGCAGCTTAAATGCTGCAAAAAATAGAAGTAAATACATCCCTAGGGATAAAGAAAGAGAGATTGACTAAAGCAGCACAAGAAAATTGAGCACAGCCACTTGTTTTCTTACTAGAGAAGAAAAACCTGCAGCTCTAACACAAGTGAATCAGAACTCACAAAAATAACTTCAGGACACTGTTGTCCCTTCCAACAACTCAAGACTTCCCTGTTTCTGTCCTGTCACCTGGGAACCCCCAGCGTGGCCTCTGGAAACCTGTGGCTCCTGATCAAATTTGCACAGACTCCTGCACGTCCAGACCAGGGGAGGTCTGACCTAACACAAGTGTTGGCAGAGGTGAGGGAAGCTGTTGCCAAATACTTGGGGACCACTGAAATCATGTCAAACCTGCCCAGCACAGAGGAACGAGCTGGGTTGAGCAGGTTGCTAGTGTCCATATCTCAGGAGGTGATTTAGAAGCACTGCAAAGGGAGGAGTTCATTGCCACTCACAGATTTCATGGGCAGGAAGATACAGATGCAATTCCAGCTACAGCTACTTAATACTAATAAACAGCATCATGTGAGTCCAAAGCAGAACTCTCCTTATTCAGAATAAAAGTCATCTGCTGTTTTTACTGAATGTCATGACTGAAATATTATTTTAAAAATAACCAAACATTCAAACCAAAAATACCCCCAAACATAAACAATTATTTTAAAAATAACCAAACAAACCAAAAATACCCCCAAACATAAACACCCCTGAAAATACTTCCTTTCATGCTAAGTGACTCCCATCAATGTAAATTAACCATTTCACAGCTGAATTTGCATCAGAATTTAAAAAAAAAATCACAAACTTCATTCCTTCTGCCATTTACTTTCACTATAACCAGTTTCTTCCAAAGTGTTTTGATATTTGATCCTTTTGTCCAATATTTAATTTTTCAGTTAAAATAATAAAACAATTCTTTACTTTACAGAAGCAGCAGCAAAATCCAGGAAAGAGAGGGTAATTTGATTACAAAATTGTGAGTAAGAAATTCAGAAAAGTTAGAGGATTATCAGCAGTAGCTCAAAGAATTTGTCAAAGTGTTCTTAATTGTAAAGCAGAAATTATTGTTAGTGGAACCATAAGAAAATTATTTGAAAGGATTAATTTTCAGACAGATGAAATAAAAGGAAGAGGCTCAAGTTAAATATCAGTGCAATACAAAAATGCACAAATACCTTCTTCAACATCTGACAAATATTCAGCATCGCTGAGTATTTCGGGGGCATTGGCTTTACGAACTGCATGATTTAAATAAACAAAAGGATTAAATAATAGCATGGACTATCAGTGTGCCAACAAAACAATCATGTAAAACAATAACAAATGTGCAAAGATCATATCCAACTAATATTCTGTGGTGGTTGTTTGCTTTGTTGGGATTTTTAAGCAGATTTTTTTTAGAAAAACAAAAGATTAAAAAAAAGGGAAAAAAAAGGCTTTTACTACCTTCATCATCAGACATATCAAGAACTTCATTCATGGTTTCAGGTACATTCATTTTGTGCTTTTCTGTAACAGTCTGTAAAAGAAAAAAAAAGTAATTTCAGAATGCAGGCATTGTTTTTCTTAAAATTCTAGTGATTTAAAAAATTTAATGCAAGGTGGGACATATTTTATCAGCAGTCAGCAACACAAGACTTAGATTTTTAGCTTCTAATTCGCTTTCCTTTTTAAAGCTGCATTGAAAGATTTTTATCAGCAGTTAGCAACACAAGACTTAGATTTTTAGCCTCTTATTCACTTTCCTTTTTAAAGCTGCATTGAAAGATACACTAAAAAGGACTACAGAAATAGGCAATATTATATTTATATTTTAAACTATGTTCACATTTTCAAAGCAGAAAGAGCATGAGCTGAAAGCCTAGAATCATAGAATCAACCAGGTTGGAAAACACCTCAAAGACCATCGAGTCCAACCCTACCCTGGTTACTAGCCCATGGCACTAAGTGCCACATCCAGTCTCATCTTAAAAACCTCCAGAGATGGTGAATCCACCACCTCCCTGGGCAGCACATTCCAATGTCTGATTATTCTTTCCATAAAAAATCTCTTCCTAATATCCAACCTAACCCTCCCCTGGCAGAGCTTGAGTCTGTGCCCTCTTGTCCTGCTGCTGGTTGCCTGGGAGAAGAGACCAACCCCCACCTGACTCCAACCTACTGTCAGGGAGTTGGAGAGGGTGAGAAGATGATATCAAAAGAAGAATCAAAGATACTGAAAAGAGTTTCATGTTAGGGGATTTAATAAGAACTCTTTAAGTAGTCATCTAAATTTTGGGTAGGAATCTGTCATCTCTATTAAAACTAAACTTTCTGAGGGAAGTTTTTCTCCTTTGGCATGAGAATGCTGCAGTTTGGGAGCAGGCTGAATCGATGTGAGTTTTTTTCAGAGGTGCCTCAGCATGAATTGTGTGTTTTTCCCACAAATGAGAACAATTGTAACCACATGCAAGCCAAATCATACCCCTTAAGGGATTTGTGCATGAAAGACACTCAGAAGTGGTTGGATGATTTTCATCCCAATGTTTATATTGATTTAGATTCAAAGACCAATATAAAAAAAAAATCAAACCTGCAGAAAAACGTGTTATGAATGCCTGAAATCTGTTCCTAGAATACCTGTAGCCCATGAAGGACATACACATGCAGAGTTTGCTTTCCCACTGGGGTACAACACAACAAGCACTGCTAAAGTTTTAGGTCATGCAAGAGTTGCCATTCAAGGAGTGCAGTGAATCATAGAATTACAGAATCATAGAATTAAGGGGTTGGAATGGACCTTACAGATCATCTAGTCCCAACCCCTGCCCTGGGCAGGGACACCTCCTCATTAGATCAGGTTGCTCAAGGCTCATCCAGCCTGGCCTTGAAGACTGCCAGGGTTGGGGCAGCCACCACGTCCCTGGGCAACCTGGGACAGTGGCTAAACACCCTCACAGGGAAAAACATTTTTCTCACATCCAACCTAGATTTTCCCTCTTTCAGTTTGAACCCATTGCCCCTTGTCCTGTCACTGCAGTTCCTAACACAGAGTCCCTCTCCAGCTCCTTGTAGGCCCTTCAGAGATTGAAAAGTTGCTCTGAGGTCTCCACACAGTCTTCTCTTCTCCAGGCTGAACAGCCCCAGCTCCCTCAGCCTGTCCTCATAGGGGAGATGCTCCAGTCCTCTTATCAACTTTGTGGCCTCCTCTGGACTTCCTCCAACAGTTCCATGTCCTTCTTATGTTGAGGACACCAGAACTGTGTGCAGTATTGCAGGTGGGGTCTCAGAAGTGAAATTAAAACCAGAACAAAACCATAAAAACCCAAACAAAACCCAACCCTGCACCAAAACCCACTCCCATATTTATAGGGGGGGTTTATATTTTCATTTTTTTTAACCACCATTACTTCTTATCCTTCATATACAAATAAGAAACCATTAACAAGTTCAGGAGGGCAAACTAGCCTTTCCATTTTCATTCATGTTAAAAGATTTAAGTGTTTCTCTGGCTTCAGGATTACTCACTTGTCATTTCATGTTTCTTGGGCTACTGCCATCACTTGATATAGGCAGAAGAGCTCCTGCATGCTCAAACATTACAAAACTTATAAAAAGCCTCATGCATTTCATTTTGTGGGAGTTACTTGCAAAGCTTTTAATACATTGCAGTTAAACTAGCAAAATCACAGAACCTTTTTTTTTTTCAGGCACTACTGGATTTCTTTTGTTGGTGTTTGAGTATAAATCATAGTAAAATCAGCAATGCTCATCCCTTGTTTCATTAAATTTAGCTTTGGGAGTTGTTCAGCAACAAGCCTCAAAGTATAAGTCCCAGCAGTCAAACTGAGTTTTTAAGACCCTCAGTTGTAAATCAGATTTCATGTCTAGACTTTCAAAGTCTCAAAATTACACTCTTATGACTGGTAAGAAGCATATTCTGAATTTAATGGAAATTATTTCTGGGCTTCTCTTGGGAGTAGGTATTTGGGGCCTTTCAGCATCTAACATTTCCTCTAGCACAATTCACAGTCTGACCCACCATCTCTCTACTCTTCATCTACAGAACATAAATCATCAGTCACTTTGTGCAGCACAAACTGCCCCAGCTTCTTGGTTCTACAAGTGAAAATAACCTTGTGATATTGGGAGTTCTTAGCATAAAGGTATAGGTTTACTTTTCCTGCAGCTACCTATTTGTATACTAGGCAATCATTCAAATTCTGTATAATATTCTCCATCAAATTTTTCAGGTTGTGGAAAACTATTTTGGAATCTCTATAGAGAGAAATGTGTTCCTGAGAAAAACCTAGAGAGAAGATATAAGGAAAAAAGCCAAAGTTATTATTTTCTGGCAAATTCCTTCCTGTTTTATTGTTCTGAAATTTGTCTTTTGTGTGGTGGAATTTCTGTAAACTACAGAATTATAGACCACAGCCAGGGAAATCATAGGAAGAAAAGGTGCATGCAGTAACAGAACTAAAATCTGCCTGTCATCCCAAATGCTCATCATATTGCAACCACCTGTTTGCACAGATAGACCACACAAATGGGTGATGACAAAACAAGGAACACACACAGTAACTGTTTTCCATCTCTGACATTTCTAAAAATATATACATGCACATACTTATATTTCTTTTTAATCAGAAAATAAAAGTAGTTGTAGAAAAGCAAATTTGGAGCCAACGCTCTGAATTTATATTCTTCAGACCCAATTTGGGCTTTATTACTATGGTAGTGCATGGGGGTGCCTCACCTCCCAAAACTTCTTTCTTCAAAGAGCAATTTGGCAGGACATTAGTGAATTTCTGAGAAAATATTTTGGATTCTGTGAATTTTTCTCATAGCAGGTAATATTTGACCATTGCTGGTCCCTTGAATGTCTCCTGGCTGATGCTTCCTGAGAGGCAGGACAGGTGAGGAGGAGTTCATATCCATGCCAGAGAATGGATATCTGGGGTTACAGGGGTTGCACTGGCTGCTTTCAGAAACAGCCTTTCACCATTCTATGGAAGGTACAAGAAACTATGCAATGAGGTGCTTTAAGTAAATATTTTTTTTAAAATAGGTTCTCTCAGGCCAAATACAATCAATCAGACCCTTGGGAAACTTTCTCAAATGGCAGCAGGAGCTTCTATTTACATAAGTGTGTAAGAATGTCTTTTCAACTTCAAACTTGCTCCCTTCTTCAACATCTGACAAATATTCAGCATCACTGAATATTTCAGGGGCATTTGCTTTATGAACAAGATGATGTGTGGAGAAACACTGCAACTACGACCAGTCCGTTACACTGTCCATTTTCTGCTCTGTTGGTACTCTTTCCATATACATCCTCATACTGTCTACTACCTTAAAAATATACAGCTCATATCTGACTTAATATTGACTTTAAACTGCTAAAAGGAAATAGGTGAAAATTGAACTGGAATCTCAGTAGTCATGTAACGAAACAAAGCTGAATACTTCGGCTTAGGAAAAATTGTTCCATTCACTACTGAACTAAACTGTACTTACAATTGTAGTCATGGTCTCTTCTGTCACCACCTTCAATGTGTCAACGACTGAAATGTAGCCAAGTCGCTTAGCAATGGCAAGGGCAGTGTTTCCATTCTAGCAATTGAAACGTTTATGTCAAAGGTTGAATGTTAGCAAAGGAAAGTGCAGAAACTGCTAATTAACTATAGAAGAACGTACAATAAAAGAAAAATTAATGTTTACAGGTTGGGGATCGAAATAAATATATTTTGGGGTAGTAGGATATGTAACTAAGTTTTTAACTCTTTACAGAAATGGGAAGAAAATGAAGAGATTTTCAGATATTTGCTGTTCTGGAAGATATGATGGTATAAAGGATGTGGGGGTGATGGAAATAGGCTTCCTCTGCCCATTTCCTCTCCCACCACACACATTTTTTTCACATTTCCCATGCTCAAACACATCCAAGTGTGAGGGGAGAGTGGCCTTGCAGCAACCCCTCTGGACTTACCACAGTGAGCTCGTTGGGTGCCGCGCCGTGCTGGAGCAGGACGTTGATGATGTGGGTGTGCCCCTGCTGTGCTGCCTGGTGCAGTGGCGTGTACCCATTCTGCAGGCACAGGGAAAAGGAAAGGCTGTAGTGGGCACAGCAGATAAGCTGCTCCCACAGAACAAGCAAGGCAGAGACAAAAGACTCACCTTCGTTTTGGCATTAACTTTTGCAGAATGTTGCAGAAGGAAGTTAACAATTTTTATGTTTCCGTAGTGGCAGCCAACATGCAAAGGAGTGTATCCCATCTAGAATGAACAGCAGCAGTTAGTAAATGCGAAGATTCCACACAACCCAAAACAAACAGATGTGAAACAGGAAAAATCCTGTTAAGCTTTATGTCTTTGGCTTATGTGAGAAATCCTCCGGCCTTGGAAAAAACACACTTCTCATGAATGCCAATTCAAGTGCTTGATGAGTGCTTCTACCAGTTTCCTCAGTATAGTACCCTGGGATGGATCCCTTCTGGCCCCATACGCTTGTGTGTGCCTAAGGGGTGTAGCAGGTTGCTGACAATTCCTCTTGGATTATGGTTCCTTCATTTTGCTCCCATCCCTCTCTTCCGCTCAGGGGGCTGAGTGCCCAGAGAATAAGTGATCTGACTTTTAAAGACTGAGGCAAAGAAGGCATTAAGTATCTCAGCCTTTACACATCCTTCATCACTATGTTTTGCCCATATCCAATAAAAGATGCAGATTCTCCTTAGCCCTCCTATTGTTGCTAATTATGGAAACTTTTAAAATTGTCTTTTACAGCAGTAGTCAGATTAAGTTCTAGTTGGACTTCAGTCCTTCTAATTTTCTCCCTGCATGACCTCACAAAATACTTGTGATCCTCCTGAGTGGCCTGCCCCTTCTTCCAAAATTCATAAACTCCTTTTTCTCCCTGTCTTCCAGCCAAAAATCTCTGTTTGGCCAGGCCAGTCTTCCCCACTGGCTCATCTTTTGGCACATGGGGATGGCTGCTCCTGCACCTTTAAGATTTCCTTTTTAAAGCACATTCAGCCTTCCTGGACCCCTTTCTCCTTCCAGTCTGACTCCTAAGGGACTCTCTCAACCAGTCTCTTAAACTGGTCAAAGTCTACCCTTTGGAAGTCCAAGGTGGCAGTTCTGCTGACCCCTCTCCTTACTTCTCCAAGATGCAAAAACTCTGTTATTTCATGATTGCTGGGCCCAAGGCAGCCTCCAATCATCATATCACCCCCACCCAGTCCCCTGTTCACAAACACAGGTCCAGCAGGCACCTTCCCTAGTTGGCTCCCTCACCAGCTGGGTCTCTTCCACACATCCAGAAACCTCCTAGACTGTTCCCTCTCTGCTATGTTGTACTTCCAGCAGACATTTGATAAATTGAAGTCCCCCATGAGAACAAGGGCCAATGACTGTGAGACTTCTCCCTACTGGTCACAGAATGTTTCACGTGCCTCTTTATCTGGATGGTCTATAACAGACTCCCAGCATGATATGTGCCTTGTTGGCCTTCCCTCTGATTCTTACCCATAAACATTCAACTCTGTCATCATCATCATTAAGCTCTGGACAATCAAAACATTCCCTAACATATAGTTCATAAAACAGCTATCTCTAAATGGGAACTTCTTACTTTTTACTCCACAGCATTGAGAGAGGCCACTTTCCCCCCAAACCTCATGCTAGCAGCTTGATGGCTTTCCAGCATTTCCTGGCTCACAGAGATGGATTAATGGGCTTCTCCCTCTCTTGAGGTGAGTCACTGGGATTCCTTTCCCCTTTAAAGGTCAGGTTTCATAGGCCCAATTGATGGGGTCTGAGATGCCAGAAGGGTCACACATGGTAAAATGCACTGCAAATGTGCAGTACTCTTAATGTACAAGAATTCTGCTTTTGAGAAAAGAATAAAATCTGAGGCTGTTTGAGATTATTAATTTCAGTGGCAGAGAGATCAGTTATAATATATATGGGGACACATGGCCATGAGGCATGTCTTGGCTGCTGATACAGCCCAAAGTAGCCAGAAGGAAAATATACTGCCTGAGATTGAATAATCTGAAACTAGATGCAAAAACCAGCCTTGTGGGTAGAAACGCTGCAAGATGAGCTGGTCTTGTATTGACCAGGCTCCTGCTGCTCTCATCAGTGTTTAAAGGTGGAAAAATGCCTTTGCTTCCTGCTCTGAAAAGAAAAACCTGGTGCCCAAGAGGCAGAGGCACACAGAATTAAAAGCTGCCACCTGTCATACTTCATTTTAACACCCATGTTAGTGAGGTGTGGCCAGGTTAGACAACTTGGTCAAAAGCACTGATGAGGAAAGTCCAAGCTCAGCCCAGGGTTCAGGAGTCAGCACTACACCATGTGTACAAACCATGAAGTCAAAGCTGCTCAAAAGAAAAAAAAATAAAAGAAAAACTCAAATATGAACTGTTTCCACTAAAGGGAAGTCTCAAGTGTCCATGGGTTTAGACATACTATTTTCTTCACGTCAGTTTGCATCTGATACTGCTTCACACAGGGTTACTTAATTTCAGTTGTATTAACACATTCTAGGAGATGGTAGCTGTGACAGTTACTTTAAATTAGGGTGTGTATTTTTTCCCCCGTTAATTATATACCCTTTATCATCTAAAGAAACTACTAGCTTTGACAACCAGGATGATCACAGTTCCATTCGCATCAGCAGAATGAAACTTTCTGTTGACTTATATGAACATTTGATCAGATGCCAAATGACAACACAGAACTTTTCCTGCAGAACAGTTGCACGCAGTGGTAAGAGCATGAGCACTAGCTAAAATGTAATCATCATGAACTGAAACTGGGACCTCCTCTTACACCAACTGTTGGCTAGGGTTGGCTTAATAGCTTCCCAGCAGTGCCCAGGGTCTGAATCTGACAGGGCTCCCTGAGCTGTCCTGACTCTTGAGTCTTCAGCAGAATGCTGAGCATACTCACTGTCATGTACCTCAAACACAGCTTCCACAGCTCCAGTCTCTACATGGTCTAAGATAAACTCATAATAAAAGATGGCCAAACTACCAAAACAGTTAAAAAACCAGTGCTGTGAAACCTTCTCCTACAAGGTCTTAATTCCCTTCTCCCCCTTCAAAATACAGGCCTCTTAACATGCCCTGCAAGGTCAAAAGAAATCAGACATCATAAAACCAACTGGAGAGATAAAATCCAAAGTCAAGGACCACCTGCTGGGAACCCCCTGCTAATAACTCTAAAACATTAAAATCTGGATAATATCAGAGAACCAAGACCAGCTGACCTCAACTTTCCCTTTGAAGTGATCTGTAAAGGCTCCTCTCCAGTCTGTAACAATGAATACTGAAGAAGGAGCTATCAGACCCCTGATATTTCCTGCAGGACAACACCAGCTTCCTCCTACAAATGCTATATACACAGATTTACACTTAGTACCTACATAAATGGCTAGTGGAGTAATTATTGATACTCTTTATCACTCCTGACCAGCTTGCTTGTTTAAATCAGAGACTAAGAGAAAAATATTTCTTCTTTCCCCCTCCAAATTCATGGTAGAAATCATGACATGTCCAGGGTCATTATTCTTCTGGCTACAAGTATGAGTGTCCCAGAGCTGAAGTTGAAGGAGGCTCCCTCTGAAGCTCTGGGTGCTGTTGGCCTGGTGAGGTATCACAGCTGGAGGCAGGTGCACTGCAAAGCTGCTTCTCTGCTACAGGCACCACACATGTGCCAAGCAGCCATGTGGGCACCTGCTAGCTTAGTGGCAAAATACCAGTTTCCTGTCTGAAGTCCTTGGAGGGGCCTGGGAGCTTTCTTTTAGGTTTGCTTTCCCCTGTGGTTATCTCACATCATGTCATGTTTGATGAGGCAGTGCCTAATGCAGCACAAAGTCACTGACAGCAGAGTGACAGAGATCTGACACAGTGGGTCACATCTCACTGGGCATGTTGGACCTCATCAGACACCAGAGGATGTCTTTCATGTTCATAGTCAGCAGCGTTTGTAGTGAAGGCATGGGTCAAAATAAAACTAGTTAGCAAAATGCCATTTCAGTGCCTGAAACCTCAGAGGTTATCCTTTGCTTCTCAGCCACAGCACAGATTTCTGCATTCAACTGTTTCTAGCTCATGGAGATGTAACATTTATATCCCAACATCCCCATGGAAACCAGGTACTCTGTTAACGTTTTTGAAACGCTCCAATTAGCAGATTCTGCAAACAGACTTTAAATCAATAAAAGTAGTAATTCTCATGGCTACTTAAGCTTGCTGTTTTCATTCTCTGTAGAAAGGTGTCCAGAAGGCCAAAATATTTTGCTTCAAAAGATATTCATCATTTAAAAAAAACCCACAAACAAAACCAACCCCAAAACAACAAAAACACCACTAAAACCAAACCAAACCAAACCAAAACCCACAAAAAAATCCACAAAAAACCACTCAACAACAAAACCCAGCCTCACAACTACATATATTTCTGCACAGCAATTTAGGTTCAGTTGCAATTATTGGCAAAGCACCAAGGGACTTAGTAGGCATCCTGATATTTAAAAAGTTACTTCCAAGAAAATCAGGGCGTTTGTGTGTCTCAGTTCTAACATGCATCATCTTCTGGCACTCAGCTGCCATGCTGCTTCTAGCTGTTTTAAAGACTGAGAAGCAACATGAGAATTAGCAGCTCAGAACAGCTTATCAAAAACCACAAGAAGAAGTGCCAAGAAAGAATAAAATCAGAAATACTTAGCTTTTCATTTCTAATGGAAAAACACAAAGCATCCTTTATTCTCTTGCTCTTCAGTTTTTACATTTGAGGGAAATTATCATAAGACTTGTATATCATGTCAGTGAATTACTTTAATATCCTCCACTGGCAATAACCATAAATCTTAACAGCTTGAATTACTGCATCTTTCTAATCATGCTGACTCTCAAGCTGCTCTGTTTTTGTTTTTCTGCTGTAAATGTCAGACAATGAAGCTACAGTATTATTGTTGATAGGGCTAGAAATTGCTCCAGATTTAAAGATCACAAAGCCTTGATTGAATGAAACAGGCAAACGTGTGTGTACATACACACATCCTTGCTTTGCTGAATCAGGGCCTAACACGTTGCAGTACCTTGCAAAGGTTCATTATTGCACATTACTAGACTGGAAATTTCCACAGAAATGTCTTGATAATAACTGAGCGTGTACAAAGTACCAAGCAAAGAGAGATAATGCACCATGAAGATATACTGAAGATGTCTCTATGTGAGAGTTTCTTCTCTATGAAAGAGATTCTTCTCGATAACACTTCCCTCCCTCCCTGCCTCCTTCTTATCTCTTTCTGTGTCAGAAAATTAGATATTCCACTGGAAAAACTGGATTGCCTTTATGAACCATTGTAGCACTCAGGCTGGTGTGGGGCTCCTATCAGAACAAAGCAAGTAGACCTGAATAAACCTAAAATAAAAAGCCCAGGTCAACCTGCAAAAGAACATCACGACCTTTCAGTCACCATTAGCTCCTACCAATACTACAGTTTTAGGAACAAAAGACAGTTTAATACTGGCTTTATTTTTCAGACAGCCATCACCCAAGGATGGTGAGACCATCAATTTCCCCTGTAGAGGTCCAACACCAAGTGCAGAGTAGCAACTGTTTGACTAAAACGACCTGTACTGAAATCAAAGCTCCAAACCCTGCTCTTCAGCCTTGACTGAACCAGCATTTTTCTCTCATCACTCTTCCTTTGCCAGTCCATCATGGTAATGCTGTATCCTACAATTACACTATTCAATGGGATCAACAGCTGAAAAAATGACATGTGGAGACCTGCTGATCCATGAAACAATATCTACTCGTGCCAACTCCCAGCACAAAAGCCCTGAAACAAAAACAGCATCACATGTACCACTGTAGCTTTCACACTCCACATGACCACCAGAGAAGCAAGACCTGCTTGCAGCCATGGCTTCAGATTGATTTTTAACTCCCAATATTGTTGTGTAGGGATGAGCATTGCTTGTGTTGAGCATGATATTGCATAACACATATTTTCAGCATCAAAAACTCTTTAACATACCTAAATTCAGACACACAAGTGTAATGCTAGAGTAGACAAAAGCTGCTGCCTTTGCTGCAGGACACTAACATGACATCTGGCAACACTAAATCCAATTTTTAAAGCTTTCTAAATGTGATGGGTTTAGAAGCAGCTCTGAAACTTTACCACCTGAAGTCTATTTTAGTGTTGCTACATTTCCACCATTCTGTTCTTTGCTTCTTGCATGTTAAGATAAGGTGTTTTCTGTTGATTATCAGTTGGAGCTCAGTTCTAACATGGCTCATCTTAAAACTGCATAACAAAATCTCATCTTCAGGTGATAGGAGCAGCCTTGTGGCCTCTCAAGCACTAGTTCTGGCCTGCTAAACCACTGTTGTTTACTCTTCAGCACTGACTTAGACTCCTGCATCTCCAGGATTAGAGGCTATTTAGTTAATTGCTGCAGCAGAACCAGAAGGATCCCACAACACCATCAATAAATGGACTTCAAAATCAGCAGCTATTCTTACTTTCATGCTTTTTTCTACAACAGAAATCAGGAAAAGAATTTTGTGGGAGGGAAACCACAGTTGCAAATGTTCAGGTCTGAGAGCAATTTTGAGAATGCTCATAAGTTTTAGAGCCAGAACTGATCTCAGTCATACAGACTAATCCCCTGCACAAGTAATTTTCTCTAATACTGAATATTTTTCTGCTCCGCTACAGCTTCGAGATACAAAATGTGTTTCTGCCTCATCTTCTGCTTTAACCACCTGAAAAACTCCGAAAGTGTATGTGGCCCTCAGAATCTGAGCAGGGGTAAGAACTTCCATGGGTTAGAACTGCAGACTCTAGATGTTTTCACAGGGAGTGTAAGTTATATATAAATGATGACTAAAGAACATGTACCAGAGGAGGAAGATGATAGCTCATGATTGAGATGTTGAGTAGTTGGTCCCTGCTCAAGAGTTGAATGACCTGATAAGATATTAAATATTCTCCCTCTATTGACAGATAACTGTGCTGGAGTAACATAACCTTTGCTTATTTAGTCTGGAAAAGTGAGAAATATGAGGAGGAAAGAAACTAAATAAGCAAAGAACAAAGAACAACAACAAAATGACTACAAAATAGTCATCTAGACCACAATAATTGAGAAAAGCTCATGGATGTGAAATGGAGAGAAGAAAACAGAAGGCTAGTGGTGACACTGCTGGTAGTAGAGATTCCCAGTATAATGCCATTCTAAGCTGTGCAGCTTCACTTGCTTTTAAGGCATGGATGGCCACATCTCTGCTGCTGTATGTCTGAAGTAAAGAAACTGAACTGGACATGCTGGAAAGTATCATACAAACATGCAAGCATAGCAACAGTGCTTCTGAAGCCAACTCAGCTGTTGCTTATCTTGTCCCCCAGTGCCTCTGGTTTTAGAGACAGCATGCACAGACCTTTCATTCCCATAGAACAGTTAATCCATCTAAACAAGAGAGCTTGTAACTACAGAGCTATTATACAAGCCAATCATCTAAACTTCAACTGCACAGAACATGAGATCAAGGTATGGCAGTACTTACAGGATAACATTTTCCCTTTGTTGTATAATTTCAGACCTTGTCAGTTCTTTCATTAAGAACTCTAGATGATCACCAGTTTAGCCAGAAACTATTCCGTGCTAAAATACACATTACTGCACTGGCACTTTTCCTATATGACAGGCAGCAGTGAGTGGATATCTGGCAGACAACCTCTATGTGGCTGACTTTGTGGAGCCTGGAGGGCTCACTGCTGCACAAACCCAGCAGATGGGACTCTGCAGAAGCCAGTGGAAAAGCATCAAGCTCATGCCAGTGAATAAGCATCAAGCTCATTCCACTCTTAATAGAATCCTGCAAGGCATGTGGGCACTTTCTTCCTAAGGGGTAGACAGGCCTCTACAGCAGAGAGGGCTAACTAGTATGGTAGGCAGGAGGACAAGCTGTTTGCAGGTGTTCTTCACCACAGAGGCCGATAGGATTAATAATGCACATTTCCCCAGACAGGTGATTTCTTACATGCCAAAGCAGTCCTGCTTAAACACAACATGACTTCACCTGACTTACGAGTCCCTGCCCCACACCCTGACAACTATGAAACAGTCCCATGGAAGCAATTGGAAAACTATTCTTTACTCACACTAGTTACATCTATAACCAAGGAATGAGGGTGAACAACAAGGGACTTATTGTTGGCTTCTTTAAAATGACTACTACTGATGGGCAGGATTCGGTCAAATACGACTGCGTTCTTCCCCCGTTTTAACTAGTGACTAGTTTAAACTTCACAGATGCAATTAAGAAATTCAGCTCCACCCAGAGATCTCTGAGTGATAAACTGAAGCCCCTTTTCCATGTGTCTCTACAGAGTCACATACCTGCTCCACTACATTGCTACTCTGACAGGCTTAAACTTCAGTGCAGAGCTTCTGCAGCTGTGCCAGACTGGCCCTGAGGCCCAGCAACATGCCCTGCCTCTTGGCTGTGACAGTACCTCAGGCATTTCCACCATGCTAATGTGACTAAAAGGCCACTGCAGTCCAGAACAGGATCCTATTTGGACACTGGAGAGCAGGCAAAGAGAACACGTGACTGTCTGCACCTGTCAATGTAAATGTCTCCTTAGACTGCCTATTTGTGGGACAGAAAAGAGAGCCAAAGAGAGGGGAAAGGCAAACACTCAGACAAGTTGTATGGGCTGGGTGGTGATTCAGCTCTGAGCAAGTTAAGAGAGCAGGTTCTGCAATGTCTTGCTACAGAAACCAAAACCAGGCAGAAACTGTTTCTAAGAAGGCAACCATATATCTCTGAGGAAACTGTGCAAAGAATGAATCAGGGAAGACCTCATTTGCTGCTAGATGACCTGGCAGATAAGAACCCACCCTGATTCATCTTTAAAATATAGGCTGAGGATATGTTACAAAAGTATAAAGCTGGAGAAGCTCCTGGAACTTCAGCAGAACTATTTCAGTTTTATGTCAGGATAATGTTATTGAAATGAGTAGCTGGTACAGTTGGAATTATACTGTAGAAAAATCACATAACAATGACTTTTCCCTCTGCCATGGATTATAATCAGCTGAGCTGCAGCCAGACCTGATTATGGACTCAGCCCGTTCTGAGCTGTCAGTGTAATGATAGAATGATAATATTGCTGGACAGTCTGACAGAGTTGGACATTTCTGGAATGCAAGCACAGCACCTAACCTGTGGCATACACCTAGCAGAGAGTTGTGAAAGCTACTACTCAGCACAAAGGGTGAGGTCAGATAGGGAGACCTGGTTCATTTGATCAGCTACAGTCCAAGTATTTGATCTCAACCGATTTCTTCCTCAGCTAAAGGAATGACTCCAAGGTCTAGACGATGTTTGAAGAATGTAAGTATAGTCAACATTGAGATCATTGTCATTAAATTCTGAACAGAGTATACACCATTAGTGAGCATAAAACCTTTTGTATGAAGGCTCTTGAATTTAGTCCAGGACATTGATCTTACAAGCAATACTGTAAAGCAGGATGTGTCATGCCTTGGGGTCTCAAAAGCCATCCCCAAGCACCTTGGAAAGCCAGGGCTCATATTTCACAGTCCAAATACTTACTTCATGCAAAACTATTTTTAGGCAAGTAAATTTGAATTGCACTATCATCACATATACATATTTCATATTAAATAATGGTGATAAAGAGTTTCAGATATGTCCTAAAGAGTTAAATGTTTAATCTCTAATATTATTTTTTAATGTAGAGTAGAGCAATATTTACTGACAACCTAACAAGTTAATGTTTACCAGCAGGAGAACAATGGCCTAGTCTGAGCTTAGGGCAACAGAAAAAGTCAGTTCCCTAGAATGTAGCCTGTGGTGAAATAGTTCCCTCGCTGCTATGCTTCGCAAAACAAAGCAGCTCAGAAATTCAGAGGCATTCAGTCATGGAGACTGAGTCAAGCTGTAGGAGTGTGGGGTGATCTTTACCAATGAACAATGGCTCTACTTGCAGGATCATGTCTATGGATGGCTATTTAGCATCAGCTCAGGGCAAGGAGACTACTGAATTTTATAAAGTCTCTTAAGTCGTGGGAAAAAGTATTGGCCATTTACGGCTGGGAATGCTTACATTGCATTGACACTGCTTCTCTGGCTGGAAACACAGATGTTTGAAGCAACAGTTCTGTGTTCTGTTTCTACTGTCAGCTGAATGGAAAGTACATGCTACATGCAAAAAATACTAAAAGCAGATGTGAGTATGCACATTATATGATTATATAGGATCATATGACTCTGTAGAGAGGGCTCAAGCTTTTCTGAAAGTTTCCTTACATGAAATTTTCTCTGCTTTTATTTGTTTCACCTTGATATTGATTACTAGTCTCATGCATCCCCGAAAGGAAGTATTTCATGCTGACAGTGGTGTTCATACCTTCGTCTGGGCATCAACAGCAGCTCCTTGGTTAGCAAGAACCTCTGCTACATTGACCCTGTCCTCTTGAGCAGCCAGGTGGAGTGGCGTCAGTCCACTCTGTAAATTAGAAGCAACAAATAACAATCTTCAGAGGAGACACATAAATACTACAGTGCAAGTTCAGGCATCGGCAAGACTCAAAACATTCTACTGAATTGAAAGAAATTATAAATTCCACTGCCACTGTGTAATGTGTTTCCTGACTACCTTGTTAATCTGCGAGAAAGTACGATTCAAAAACCAGGAAGATGATGCTTCTTTTACACAAGGAAAATTACATGTGGGATAGCAAATTATAACACTTTCAGAAAAAGTTGCATTGTCATTATTTACCTCCTAATTCACTTGCTTAGAATGAGTAAGATTTTAAAAGCAATACTGAAATATTGCTGACACTTCTGCAAGTTTTCTAGAAATAATGTTCTCTCAGATTTATCCTTATATTTTACTCCTCTACTTGATCATTTTCAGACACAAACACAAAAGACAAAATTACATTTCTCTGGGATCTGGTCCATTTCCCACTGTTCAGGGAGTATGCAGACTTGCTAGATGACACATACAGGCAATCTTATTTTTCATAGAATCATAGAATCAACCAGGTTGGAAAAGACCTCCAAGATCATCAAGTCCAACCTTACCATGGTTACTAGACCATGGCACTAAGTGCCACATCCAGTCTCAGCTTGAAAACCTCCAGGGATGGTGAATCCACCACCTCCCTGGGCAGCACATTCCAATGTCTGATCACTCTCTCCACAAAATATCTCCTCCTAATATCCAACCTAACCCTCCCCTGGCAGAGCTTGAGTCTGTGCCCTCTTGTCCTGCTGCTGGTTGCCTGGGAGAAGAGACCAACCCCCACCTGACTCCAACCTCCTGTCAGGGAGTTGCAGGGTGAGAAGGTCTCCCCTGAGCCTCCTCTTCTCCAGGCTGAACACCCCCAGCTCCCTCAGCCTCTCCTCATGGCACTTGTGCTCCAGTCCCTTCACTTGCCTCATTCTGTACCTCATTATTTTTCCTATCTAAAACATGAGATCTAAAATCCTTAAAAACCTCAGAAAGATATACAACTTTTTGTCCCATAAAAGACCTCAGATAAAAGGGATAGAAGAGAGAATATGTTGAGATGTTTTTAGGAATGGGAAAGAATATCCTTTACGTGCAATTGCAGTTTGTTTTCTCTCCTCCTGTTCCTACTGCCTTTAGCACCAAGGACAGAAGAACAGATGGCAGCAGTTGGCACATCAGGCAGAAACAGTAAGTTTCCTACCCTTGAACCCAAACCCACGTCCACAGTGCACTCCCTACCAAAGGAATTTATTCTGAGAATGTCCCACTGCACTTCACTCAAACATGCAATCCCGATGACAATGTAGCTTAGGTGGGTCACATTACACAAATACATAACAGGAACCCACTATAAATTACCTAATAGAGTGTATATTATGGGCCAAACTTTCTAAAAAGATTTAATAAGTGCTCAGTTCCCACACTGGGCCTCTGAGTATTCAGTTCCCAACCATTCTGTGGATCCTGAACAAAACAAATACTCTTTTTATTCTCACTGTAAAACTCAAAAGTCAGTGTGCTTTACACATCTGGCTTCAAATGCAGGTGTTGAGCTCCATGGAAATGTGCATCCCTAAGTGAGTACAAAGGGATTTTCAAAAGGTGGTGTTATTGATATAACAAGAAACTAGAGATTACAACTGAACAGTAACAGATTGAATGATATTGTAGGTAATTAAGTTCTGGTGGGACTGAATCAAAGTGCCAAGCAGCTTCAATCATGCTTTCTGTATTAGCCTCAGCAGCAGAACTGTAATAGCCAATGGGATGCAGAAAATGTACATGACAAATTTTCCTGTGGGGATACAAAGCCCATCTTGTAGTGCATAAGGCCACACACTTGACTGAGGCTTGGGAAAAAAAACCCCACATCTGCAAGAGAAGCTTTCTGAAGGAGGACCCAAAAGTAACCAAATTGTAAAGTCAGAAGCAGGAGAACACAGCAGGCCATTGCAGCACCACCCACTGCCTCAGAGGACATAATCTTTCTACCTGCTGCAAAAAAGAAATATTTGCCATGAAAAAAATTAGTCTGTTGCCTCTCTACTCTAGCCACATAAATCCATACTGAAACTGCACTTTACATTATCAAATAATGATGTCTAGTGGGCCATTTAAAGAATTAAGGTTGCACATTTGCTAGAAATATTACTATAGAGCAGACGTAATAGCCTATAAATTCATGCAGACAGAAACTAAAAATAACCAACTTCCCTTTCCTGCCCCCAGGAGAAACTACACCAAAAGTCACTGTGCTCTAGGGAGCACCCCCTGGGAAGGAAGAATCCCTTACATTAATGAACAAAAATTTCAGACAAACTTGCTGTTATTATCTCATTAAACAAGTCAGCTTCCCATAACAAGTCAGCTGGTACCATTGGATGGCAACATTTGGTGCCATTTGTTGGTAAATGTCATGATTTTTGTTATAATTGTTACAATGTTAAATTGTACAAATACAGAAATTACCAAAATGCAATAAATGATACAATTACACATGTAACAATTAACAAAAGCTCCCATTTGATGGGAAGGCGTATACCTAGAGGATCATAAACTACAGGCACCAATGCCAGTAATCACTGCAGGGAGGAAGACACTTTCTCTCTCGGCATGTTTTGGCAGAATAGCACAACATGAAAGGAAGGGAGATGGATTGAGTTCCACTGCAGCATGTGCTTTCACCAAAACTTGGGTACTACAAAATACAATTCATTCAATGTGACATGGCAAGCTGCTCTCTTTGCTAGAAGAAATGATGATGTGCATTCAGACACCTGCAGTGACTTTCAACATGCACAGAATCACAATGGGCAAAATTTAATTGCAGGTCCCCATCCTTCTCATCACCATGTTTGTTTATTGTCTTAGCACCAAGCAGGGGGGAACACTTACTTTGTTGCTCAGGTTTACATTAGCATTTCTGGAAAGAAGCAATGACACCATGTCCACGTGGCCGTCCTGCGAAGCAAGGTGCACAGGGGCGATGCCCTGTCGGGTTACAGCGTTGGCATCAGCACCATATTCCAGCAGTGTGGTTGCTATGTCCATCTGGTTTTTCTTGGCAGCTATGTGCAGTGGCGTGTAGCCATTCTGTCAACAGAAAGCACTTCATTACAAGCTACTCATTAAACAATGTGATAAATCACTTCTCTGTATGTATATCATTAGTTCTAAGAAGCCTGTCAAACATGGTCAAATGCCATATTAACTAGCTGTACAAATCAATGCATCAGACCTTTGAGCAGTCTTTTTGTGAATGTGCTGCTACAAAGAGAAGGATTGTGAAACAAATTTCGAATTTGGGGAAAAATACCTGTTCAGAAGAGGATAACCTATAGCAATTGGAGTTTTGAGTTTCATTTCATAGACATTTGCTAGTTTTTCTTAAATGTACATAAAATCTTTAACAAACACAAGAGCAGGATGTGTGTTCGTAACTCAGAACAGCTGTTATTGTTTGGGTTTCTTCCCATTTCCCAGTGTGAATGAAAGCATTATGCACATGAAATATGGCCTTTCTTGCTGCATTTACCCTAAACCTTACCGACAGGCTGTTTTTGTTCAGATGAAGGGAAAATTAAAGCATATAACATTAGAGTCATGATTTCCTTATTGCTTTGTTCCTTCCAATACGTGTACCCAATGAGCCCACTACTAAAATGCAGTATCTATTGCATGATACCATTCTGTAGTCCTAAAAAAGCATAGATTAGGTAGAAAATAGAGAAATGGGTATAAACAACAACTGATTAGCATGCAAATACCAAAACATTGACTGAGGTACGAGCAGCTTTTGGTACAGATTGCAATGACTGTTCAGTCAAGACGTTTCTATCTTTCAGAAATGTATTAGCCCTCATTTCCAAGCAAATGGCAAATGTGCACACATTTGTGTGTGACAAGGGGAGAAAGTCACAAGGCAAGGGGGAGGGGATGAGACCCAAGCTGCATAAACTGCCTTGTACAGTACTAAGTACCATGTGCATCTCAGATTACACAGCCCAGTAAAATCTATCTAAAGGCACAAAGCATTCACCTGGCTCCTCCCTGAACCCACTGGGCAACTGGGTTGGGCTATGTGGGAAGACAGGCCACAACAGATGGAGGGTGATGTAGGTAGGAGCAAGGAATGAATACACTGGGGCACACAAGTGATTACAAGAGAGCTTTACTAGGAACCTGGCAGCAACAGATGCACAGCACTAATTTCACGTGGAAAAGGTTCTGTAACCTTCAAAATTCAATTCAGGTTCAGTTCAGAACTTAGGTACTAAGATACTTGAAAATGACAATTAGAAAACATAGTGTCACAAATAATAAGGGTAGTATATGGCTGCTGAATTTTCACTTTGAAGATAAAATGCTTCAGGAAAAGCAAACAATCTTCTCCCTTAGACTTCCTGCATGATACTGGTGTGTAAAACAGCCATTGCCACATGCACACCTAATAAATCCTAAATACTACATGCTAAATCCTGTGTATTTTACATGGAGCTCATATTACATTACGTAAAGCAACAAATGCAGTTTTCGAGCCTTTTCCTCCGTAATGGGTATACTTTGCTTTCAGTGGAATGGAAAGCAGCAGGTTGCCAAGAGAAGGCAAAATGACAGCTGAAAAATAAAAGCTGAAATTCAGTTCAGTCCCAGCCTGCATCTTCTCTTCATAAGGGCAGTGCTCTGTCATTATGCATAGATGGAGAAAGGAACAAAGAAGTTTATAAGAAGGGTATTGGGTTATTCTGGCTGCCTGAATAACCTCTTTTCATTGAAAGAGGGAAAAAGGGTAAAATGGTTAAAGATGAAAGGACAGAAGAAAAGAGAGGCTTGGGAATGCAGTGGAGAGGAAGAAATGTACAGTGGTAAATTAGGTATAAGCCTCACATAAAAAGGTTAAAAGCCTGATTTTTGCCTATAAAAGAGAAGAATGGCTCATCAGATTAACTGTTTGTATCACAGCACTGTACTCTGACATGGCCACTTCCCATACCCTATCACTGATCACTCTTCAAGGCAAGTGCTGCTGGGCTAGACTAATGAGCCACTCTCAAGATCGAAGTTGAAGACACCGGTGTCACAGGAAAAGCAACTGCTGATGAAACTAACTGTGGAGCTAATAATGAGATATGGCATAACACATTTATTTATTAGACCACATTTACAAAAGAAATGGGAAATCATCTGCTGTTACCATCATCTTTCAGATGACTGCACAGTGGGTGCCTAAAGCAACAAACATGTTGCCATTAATTTTATTTAGTATTGACTTTCTACTCAGTGTTGCTGTGGCTCACTTGCTGCAGAACACTAACAAATGCTTTCTTTTAGGCACACTTACAGCTGGCACTTGAAGGCCTGAAGTGTCAGCTGCAAAACTGTTCTGTTACAGATGGGGAAGCTAAGGTGACCTGAAAAATGAGTTTGTGCAACATTATACCACAGTCTATAGAGCTTTCACCTTGGTTTGGACTTCCCAAGCCCTTGGCAGTGGCTGCCACAATCCCTGTCCCTACAGGCTGCACAGCTTCCACTGGCAGTTTCTTTCAGGGAAAACTGGGTCAGCGCCTTCTCATCCTCTTCAGAAGGCCCTTTCTTCCCCACAGTGGCATTTAAGAATGCTGTGTTGCAGTAGTGAAAGATCAGAGATCACTCCAGTTCACCTCCTGGGGCACTGCTCTGGCAGATTGCCACTATCGACAGTATTGATTTTAAACTGTGCCACTGCTGCTGGCTATCCATGTTTACCTAACTTTCCTCTCCATGCACTACAGACTCTGGGATACTCATACATACCATCATGTATGACAGACTCCATCCTCTTCTTCAGCCATGCAGAAGGGCTCTAGTGCTATGGCTGTAGCTCAGTCATGTGTGAGAGGAAAGCAGTCAAGGAGAGCTGTTTGTCTAGCTATGATACTGGCTTTTCCACTAGCTTTCCTAGTGTTTCATGGCAGTGATTTCAGGAAAGTATCTGGATTGTTCCAGGCTTTGGGTATATACACTGCACCTTGAACTTCCATAGTTTTCCATTCTGCTTTATCTACTGTTGCTGTTTAACTATCCACTACACTTTGAATACATGATATATCAATCCCATACTTAAAACTGGGATCCACAAAAGATTTAGGTACTTCAAGCTTCTTTAAATTCTTTCTTCTGTGCAGAACTAGAATAACTTTAAAAATCTATTCTTTCATGTCTGCTGAAATCTTACACTATGTATAGTCTTGCCTATGGTAAATTATCATAGAATCACAATCAGCTGGGTTGGAAAAGACCTC
>NW_008668821.1:0-39268 GCF_000695815.1 Acanthisitta chloris
AACCCGGTTGATTCTATGATTCTGTCACTGACATCTCACACTTGTGGTTGGCTCAGGTGGAACTGCTCAGCTCTTCTGCTGCAGATATGTTGGAGCTCCTTTATCCACCTCTGGTGAACTGAGTCCTCTGTTGGCTCTTCATATGCTGTTCATGGGGTTTTCATTTGGGAAACGAGGTGTCTGAAGCATAGTTCAGTCTCTGGACTGTTCTTTTGAGACAGAGGTGTTTTTAATGTTGACGCCTCCATTCATCAGGGCAGATTACCTAGGGAAGAGAGGAGAGGAATGGGGTAGACAGGATCAAAGTGGGGAGATAGGTTCCCACCAAAGCTTACACATGCACTGTAGGTGAGGTGCTGCAGCTCTTGTCGAGTAACTGGCTGCATCTCTTGTCTGCTGAAGACACCTTCAAAAACAGATGCTGATCAAACAGCCTGACTTTCATCTCCACCAGAAATTGAGCTCCTTTGGCTGGAAGTCACCAAGGCCATGAGTGCCCACACAGTGTGCAGCAGCTAGGCAACAGATGCCTGGCTTGGCAGGGAGGGTCAGAAAACCTACAAGGTGCTTGTGCTTCGTGGAGAGGGTTAGGTGCTTTCTATAGGCCTTGGCAGTCGTATTTTGGTGGTGCCTCTATTGCACATGAAGGGTGCAAAGATGCATGGTCAGGGTAGCTCTGGGCCATTACTGAGCTGAATGGTTTATTGCTGTCTCAGCCTTAGGGCTGGAGTTGATGTTTGGAGTGAAGTTTTTAACACCTTCAAGACTATTGGCTCATGTCCTTGCTGCATGTTTGTTCTTCTTTTGTGTTCTTGTGCAGAAGGACTCCTTCCTAGGGTCTGCCTTCTGATTTGGGCTTTGTGTTTTTCCCATCAGTATCCCTCTTCATCCTCTCCTCCACCGTCCCCAGCCCTTAGCATGTCTTTAGGAGTCAGGGGATGCTCTGAGCTCCAGGCACCTCATGAGCTCTCCTTCCTTGCCCTCAGCATTTCCAGGTTAATCTTCTCCATTTACCTTGATTATCCTGCTCTGTAATACATGTTTTACTCCTTGCAAGGTCAGGTTGGTCATGTTCATCATTTTAGTTTATTTCCCTAGGAAACAGTGGTGAATGGATGTGGTCCCTGAAGTTCCTTACAGCTCATCTCTGCACACGCATATCCATGTGTGAGACAGGGTGAGAGAGATGTCCCTGATAACAGCTTCCAGAAAAGATCCTCTCTGTTGCAGATCAGGGTGGCAAGCAGGGCATTTAAACTGTGCTCTGGCAGCCAGTTGTTCTTTACTGGAGCAGTAACTGTCAAGTGATGCCTTAACAGAACAAGTCATCTGGGTCTCCATGGGTTTTACCTCTCCCTATCCCCCAGCTGCTCAACAAACTACTGCGACATAAATCTTAGCTGTCAGTTCAATGAGCCTTGCATAATGTTTAAGGCTTTATGGCTCACAAGAAGGGATGGAAGGGAAGAGGGACTCCTCAGAGCATTCCCAGCACCATGGTTGCACTCTCTCTGTGTTTAGTTTCTATGTCCCAGGCAGCCTCTGAGAGTAGATGGTTGATGTTCTCCATGAATGCAATGTTGGCAGTTGTATCAGTGACTACTCTGGTTCTTTCTGATTTTGCAGACTGCAGAGTCATGGTGTGTCGTTGCTGGGTCTTTGGCAAGATAATCTCGAGAGGATCTAGGATGATGTGGGAGATGGCTTTCTCAGACACTTCTGGATGAATGGCCTAAGCCTCCACAGCCAAACCTGTGCTGGTGAAGTGGGTGCTGGTTTTCAGATTAACATCCAGGGCGTCTTCATGAGGGATCATTCAGGCCCCCTGAATGATTGAGTGCCTGAGAGCACTGTCTAATTCTGTGCCGCTACAGCCACCTTAATCTGAGATAACTTCAGTCTGCTATTTGGTATCTTGGTCCTAGCTTTCTCCTTTCCTTTGCCATTAGCCATAGGTTTCTGCCTTGACCCATATTCCAGTAACCTTGGGGTGAACTGTCTCCACTACTGATCTGTGACACCATGAAGAAGGCTCGTTTGGAGGTCTTTTGGCAAATGGAGCCAGTGTGTGTTTCCAGTTTGTAAGTTAATGTTGGGATTCTCGTTTCCTCTTAAACCCCTGCTCCCTGTTTGTTAGAGTGACCTTTCTGTTTGACAGGTTCCAGGTGCAGACATGACAATTGATACATATCAGCCTTTAAAGTGTGTTCAGGTGAGAAGAGTAAAGTAGTGGCTGCCTGATTGCTTCATTAATCTCCTTGCTTTGTGAAATCCAACATTCTCGAGGAACAGGGTACTGGAGCTTCTGGTGTGTTGGTTTGCCATTTCAGTGCTCAGGCTCGCCCTCCTTGGCACTCTTGCAGTGGGTGGTGTTTCTCTGTGTCGTCCATGCTGAGTGGTAGCTGTAGTACTGGTTTTGAATTGCAGGTGTTCGTGTGGCTGCAAAGTAATCTCATCTATGGCTATCTCCTGGACAGCAGGTGATGCTGAGGAAATGTCAGCAGCTTGAAACAATCCCGTAGGTTCTGATGGAGGGAGTGAATAAGGCAGGCAATGGCAGCATTAACCCAGCTCTGAACACAAGATCTGTAGGTAGGATAGCACTGGTGTCCTGCATGACATCTGGAACCAGACTTGGCCTTTGAGTGTGACCTGGACCTTAGGGCATGAAGCCGACTGACAGTGTGAGGAAAACAGTGCTGGCTGTATGAATGTGAGCTTATAGAGAATTTGAGTATCACAGAAACTCACCAGCAGCAGCAGCGGGATCTGAAGCTCCCTTTAATGGGCTGGTCCACAGTGTCATGCAAGCCTGCACAGCTTGGGTTGCAAAGCAGTAGGAGGGTTGTTCACTAGTAGAGGTATGTATCCCCAGGTAGCTCGTGTGCGCTTTGCAGCGAGAGAGACCTGCACTGCTTTAGGGCAAGTGCTGGGTTTTAACATCTGTAGGCTGGTGTGGAGGTCTCAGACAGGGTTGTGGACCACACTGGCTAGATTGTCTGTAGCTGTTTTGTGTCCTTACAACACAGTACTCTCCTTTTGCGCTGTCCTTTTTGTTTCCACCTCTCAAGCTGCCTGTTGTTTGATTCTGAGTGAGCTCGTGTTACAGCAGAGGGGGAGGAGCAATAAAAGTATGTCTCCATTCACACCAGCTGCTTCCCCAAAACCAAAGCTGTCAAGAGACCGTGCACACGAGTGCGGGCTGAGCTTGAAGTGAGCCCCAAGTGCAGGGGTGGAGATTTCTTCCCACCTACATCCTTGTGTTTGGGGCTTCCCTTTCGCTGCAGTATCTGGCTGGCCTCTGAAAACCTTCATCCCTGAGGCCATCATCCCTTGCCCCTTTCCAGGTGGAGAAGAGCATCCACCCTGCAGTCTTTATCGGGCTGATTTGCAAGAGATCCATCAGGACATCTGTGTCCTGTCCTTGGAGAGGACAGTTGTGATGCCTGTGACACTTGCAGATCTCTTGGGGTTTAGGGGAAGCAGGTGATTCCTTCTGAATCCAGGTGACCCTAGAAAAGTTTGGATTTGGGCTGAGCTTTCAGTGCTCACACTGATATTCCAGCTGACCTTGCTGTTCTCTGCTCCCTTCCTTACACGGCAATGGCAGGAAACAGCACTTGGGCTCCTCTGCCTGAGGGAGGAAAGGGGTAGATAGATGCATGTGGGTCAAGGGGAGACCCAAGTCAGGTGGGCTCTGTTCCCATCTCCTCCTTAGATCTTGCTTCTCCCTGCCAGGTTTTCAGGTACAAAGCAGTTGAGCCAGCAGGTGATATCTGGGAGCAGCACGTGTCTGTGCAGTCTGCAGGACTCAGACAAGGGCAGCAGACAGTCTCTGGCGGCACAGTGCACAGGGACTGTGCAGCAATCTGTGCAGACTAGGGCATCTGGGTTAGGAGACTTTTGGCAAGGAGGCTTGAGCAGATTTGTGCTGGTGTATTAAATTGCCATTGTCCTCGTGTGCATTACCACCCTTATTCCCCTGCGGCATGAGTGAGGAGGTGATTCGGCAGAGCTTTGGGAGTGCCTGGGGTCTGAGCGCTGAGGAGTCTCTCTGGCAACAGCAGAATAAAAAAAGCAGGGCTTTCACACAAGCAGGAGGTTGTGGCAACACCCCCACAGCATCTTCTCACCCCTTTCATACTCAGGCACAGACCTGCAGTGCACCCATCTCCCGATGCATCTTCCCACCCCTCCGTCCTTGTGTTGTCCCTTGTCTGGTTCCTTCGTGACTAATCCTGGATCAGGCACACAGGGAGAAGCTGCAATCGCCTCTATAAATCTGTCCTCTTGCTGCTGGGTTTTTGACAGTAATGAACATGGGAGGAGGGATGGGGAGGGATGGCAGGGGATGATAACCAAGCAGACGCCAGGGGTGCTGGGCTCCTCACTGCTTTTTTTGCAAGCCCGTCTACAGCAGATTGATTGACCTGGGAGCCATAGAGCAAACAAGGCAGTCATGCTCTTCATTAGAGCATTAATTAGCTTCCAGGAGCTCTCCAGAGGCTGCTTCTTAAAGTTTGGTTTATTAGGAGCTGTCAAGTTGAAACCATCATGGAGGGGGAGGGTGGAGGCTCATCAAGCTGGCCTTGGAGAAGCTGAAGGTGGCTTGTGCCTGAACCTTACATTGAGAGTAGGGTGAGGCAGTGCTGTGCTTCCCCTGACACCCTGCACTCAGGTAGGTGCAGAGTGCTCTGCTGCTCTCCTGTTACCCACAAGAAAGCATCGCTGATAGTAACCTGGCTCTGTTGGGCTAGCAGTGGCCAGAGAAACCTAAGGAGTGGAGAGTGGAGCATCCTTACCTCTTTGTCTAAGCCCGTTCCTGGCAGTTGGAGAGAGACTGTTCAATATCACGCTCGTCCTTTGCTCTGAAGACCAAGAAGAACTTTGTTGGTCATCTCAGTGAGCAATCCAGCAGGGAATGGTTGTGACTGTGCAGATTGGTGATGCTGGGAGAATGAGGAGGGAGTGAGGCAGAGGAGAATTGGAAAAGGAGGCTGCTTTATGGCACACTTAATCCTGGGAGAGGAGGACTGATGTTCACACAATTATCAGGACACTTGTGGAATATGAAAAGAGGCTTCTCCTAACAAATGAAAATCAGTTTTTACTGTTAATGCCTTTCTGCCATCTCATTTTTCAGTAATTGTGTGCAAGGAATCCTCTCATGGATAGATGTGAAAAATACCTTTTCTATGATGGGTGGCCAGTGGGGTACTAACCAGACTCCTGAGTGGTGGCTCAAACAAGTGTTTTCAAGGGCCATAAAGTGCCAACTTAAAAACCTGACACTTCTTGCTTCTGGCAGCATCCAGCAATAAAGTTAAACAAGGAAAGTTAATGAGCTGCTAACTTCCTTACAGAATTGAAGTCTGGAAACTTAACTTTGCTGCTTGCTTGATCTCGGAGTGGTTTTGCTCCAGAATAGCACTGCTTCTCTGCTTTACAACTGCCTGCTCCATCTGGCAAATAGTTGTACTCCTCCTTGAGTGATGGAGGAGTTCAAGAAGTGCTCAGGAGCTCAGCAGCAGGCGTGACTGCAGCACAGAGCAGTCTCTTCCCTGCGTGCTCAGGGACTTGCTCCTTTCCCTTCACTGCCAGTGAGGTAAGACCTGCTGTTCTGCCTCAGAGCTGCTGGTCTTTCCTGTTAGCTTCCAGTACACTGAACACATGAAATGAAGGGGTTCAGTGTTGTGTGACCCAGGACTTCCCCTTCCATAGACCTGCATTAGTGACCCAGTTGGAACCCTTTTTCTTTTCCAGGTAGCAGAGGTGGGGTTGATTCTTCCACCTCCTACCCCTGGGTAGTTCCTACCCCTGCCCATTTGCCCTGGAGAGCTCTGTCCCCAAACTTGCCATAGCTTCTGTGACAGATTCCCCACTTAGACTTACTGTCACCTCCTTGGCACAGTTATTTATCCCAGGCCAGTACCGTGGGGTGCTTTTTTCCACACTTAGCCATCACACCCTGCTCCAAACATCCCTGTCCCACATCTTTTCCATGTACCATCACTGTCACACACACCTGAGAGTCTCCTCACTGCTGCTGTGGTGTATAACATACTCTCTAGTGTTTGGGCACTGGTTTCTAATACAGATTTCAGGTGGGGGGTGCCTGTGAGCATGCATCCATGTCAGGATGCTCTCCCTGCTCTGCTCCAATCAGTGTGATTCCTGGCTGGCCTTGTCAAGCTGGCTGTGGTTTTGCACTCACAGGTATCAGAGAAGTACTCCACTATGTCAGTCACCCAGATAAATCTGGCCCAGTGCCAATCACATTTCACCATGAGGTTACACTGGTGTCGGCAGAGCTGAAGTAACTAGAGCAAATGCCATCTTGATCCCACAAGAAGCCTGCCACATCAAAATGAGCCAGTCAGTGTGAGCAGCGGAGGAGAGAGCTTGTGCTGGATGTACTGCTGCATTCCTGACCCTGAAATGGACATGATGACACTGGCCTTGTGGGGTCAGAGCTATGATTCACCTCCCCCTGCATTTGATTTTCCACCTGGGACCAGTGAGACTTGCCTCCTCTGCAGGTTTGCTTGTAAAATGTTTCTGTCAGAGCCAAGCATGTTCAACTAATTGAAGGGGGTTATTTTCGGGATTTTACTTGGGGCTTCAGCCTGGAAAATGCACCCACGAGCATGACCTGAGAAGTTGAACCTTAAATGTATGAAGCATCTTGGATGCATTTCACAAGGGTGAAGAGGGTGGGAAGGCAGCCTTGCATCTAGTGGAACCCCAACCTGGCTCAGCCTGCTCTGTATGTGCCCATTGATCTTACTGCAGGCTGTCTTGCTTTTCAGCCCCCCCAACAAGACTGACAATGCCAGGAGATCTGGGCTGTATTCAGGATAAACTGCTCTGTTCAAATTAACTCTCTTCATGGTTACTTTTTAAGGACCAATTTTTTTCACTTCTATTTCAAAGCTCTCTCTGCTTCTCTCTTTGATATCTCCTGAGCAGTTTTCCACTCCTGTTTGCAGCATGCACATACAAAACCACAGTGTCAGCCTGTTTGCAGTCTGGGCACATGCAGCTGCTTTGATGTTGTCTTCAACAGCTTCTCTCCACACACTTCAGCTTCTCATCGATTCTCTCTTTGCTCTTCTTGGACTAAAGTGCTCTACAGTGAACAGTACTTAGATGGTATCCAGCTCTAAAGCTTTGTGCATCCTTCATGTCCTTGAAGACTTCAAAAGCAGAGTCAGCAGGGGCAGCCCATGAGGGAGAGGGAGCACTGGTGATGAGTGAGTTTCCAGCCAGGTGTTGACCACCATTCTCCTTCCATGGTCCATGCATGGAGCCCCAGCCCCTCATCTGCTCCACTGGGCTCCACAAGGTGAGTGGCCTTGGGGCCAGCAGGGTCAGTGCTGCAGCAGCAAGGTTTTTTCTCTTGCTGCATTCTCAGCTCTGGTCAGGGGTGCCCAGGCCAGGGGTTCCTCCCAGCATGGCCAAGCAACAGCTTTGGCTATCCATCCTTGTGCATGGGACTTGTACCATTTTTCTAGGTTCTGTATTATGTGGAATGCTTCTCCAGGGATGAGAAACTGTGTGTTCCCCATGAGTCCTTTGCACAGCCAGGCTGTGTCCTGTTTTGAGGAGAGCAGCCAGAGAGATGGTCCAGCCCCAGTTACTCTTTGGTTCAGCTGCTGGTCTTTTGCTGGTGAGAAACAGCTGGCTGCACACAATGTCTTTTCTTTTCAGTGAGACAGTGACCCTCATAGCCACGTGATATAGCAATGCCCATGTAAAGGAAGAAACTTCTGTAAAATAAACCCAGCCATTTCTTCCCATGGTGATTTTACTGTGTGAGATTAACACCAGTGTGTCAGCAGAATAAACATGGACAACTTTTATCTGAGTACTTTTCCAGAACTTTGATTTAGGAGAGGGTGATTATTTTGGGGTATCTACTTGTTCTGACATTAGTTGAAGACTGAATTCCTGGGTTCACTGAGCCTGAGATCTGCTTCCATAACAGCAGAATGGCAGGATGCAAACATGCTGAACCTATGGCTCAGGGTATTTTTTTAAATATGCATGCAGAAAAGCTGTCTCTCAGGACCATGTAACTTTCTTAAATAAGCGTTTGGGATGCTGCTAAAGAAGATTCCTACAGTTTTCCCTGTCCCTTATAACAGAGAATTAGGGAGTGCAGATAATGGTGGATCTGTAGCCCATCCTGTTGGAATACTTTCTCGGTCCTTAAGAAGTTCAAGAAGACAATTTCTTAAGAAACGATGGATGGCTTGTTTCACTCGGTTGTTCTTCCACACAGTAATTGTATTCACCAGTTACAGGGTGAACACATCATTATTAGCATTTAGAGTGGCACATGGAGCTGATATAAAGCAATTGGTTGTACAGAAGGAGGTGATCTCTATCCCTGGTACGTGGTACCTACTGCGTGCTCCTGTCCCATTCCTTGTGCCAGCAGCAATCCCTCTGTGTGCCAGCTCAGTTTAGTAGACTTACAGAAGACTAGCGCGGTGGAAAGGAATAGTTACAGGTGAGTGGAGTAAGCTGGCTCTTGGATGGATTCAGCTGGCTCCTTCTCAGGGAACTTTATTTTTGCATGGAGAGCAGCACTGACAACCTGGGGCTGGCAGGGCTAGTGCAGGCAACATCCAAAATATCTCCCTATCCTGCCTGAGATCTATCTGGAGAGCTTGCTCTCTGGGTGGCAAGAAAACGACATATTTCACACCACCCTCATGAGTTCATGTCTCTCTGCCCAGCAGTCAGCTTTTCACCAGTAGCCGCTGAAAGTGCTCATGTCAAACACAGCACATGCAGAAGTCAACTGTTCTCTATACAGTGCAGTTGTACTCCTAGCGTGCACCTACACAAAATTGTCAAGTATTTTTCTGACACCCTGTTAGGAAATCCAGCTTCCAGAACAGCATGGCAGTTGGTATGTGGTGCTGCTGTGTATGTGTTATAACTTGCTCTTCAGGTACATTTAATTACCTTTTTTCCCTAATTGACAGAGCACTCCTTTGTTTGAAATCTCTCTGACGAGGAGTTGATTAAATATCTTGGTAGGTTATTTCTTTCTTTCTTTATCCTCTGTGGCTGTGGTTTGGTTCTGAATTTATCTTCCAGTGATCCTATCTCCATATTTTAATTTACAAGTGATCAGCGAGCCGTATATTGTTTTCTGACAGCAGGAACAACTCATGCTGGGAATCTTTATTTCTCTCTTCTCTTCCCTCTCTCATGCAGAACATTTCAGTGCTTTGCAGGAAAGTTTCTGGATTTAGGTTTGTAGGACATTTTGCTTTGGGGTATATCTGTTTCTTGCTGTCCTTTACAGAGATGTGGTTTCTGTTTCTTGGGGAAGGTCTTGCTTTTTCCAGGCCAGCAGCACATCCCAGCTGGTGGTCTCTGACATCTATGGCTGGGCCTGGAAGGCAGTGGGCTTCCCAGTTTTCTCCATTCTTACAGCTACACACATGACCTTCTCCATATATGTTGACAGATGTATGGCTTTTGGGCTTTAAAGAGGCTTTCTGGGTCACATATGCATGCCTCCCCCAGGCCCCGCTTGGTTACCTGCTAGTTTGTTAGCTGCTCCACAGGCTCTGGCATGGCATGGCTGGTAATCCCAGGCTGTTTCCTAGCTGAGCAGATGTCCTTGTCACTGCCTGCAGTCTTTGTGCCACAGCATGAGGCATGCAGCGATGGACTTGACCTGCTGCCTCTGTGTTTGCTGTGTGTGCAGTGTGACTGTGCTGCTCTTGGGGAGGGGCAGGGCATCAGGCCACTTGTCCATAGGTTTGGACAGTGCTTACGTTCTGTGGTGCTGAAGCTGGAGTGGGTACAGATGAGCAAGCAGATCCACTGCAGGATTTGAGGAGAGATGCCTGTCCTGCTTTGTCACAGCACCCTGTGGCAGCTCTTGAGTGCACTGAGCTGTGCTTCCCACACTGCAGTAGAACAGTGTGCTTCAGGGCTATAGGGCTTCAGGGTGCCTATGCTTGGGGCTGAATGTTGGGCAGGGGCTGCTGGAATGGGTGGTGGTCAGCACAGATATGCATGGCTATTTATGTACATGGCCCATCTTGCTGCTGCAGCAGCAGGCTGTGGGGCTGGGAAACGTCTGGGCTGCCTGCTGGGCTATGGACTTCACAGCAACTTGCTGAACATGTTGAAGTGCAGGTCACTTAGTGGTGTTTGAAGTCAAAGCCTCAGCTCTTTTGTTTGCCCACTTGGGAGGGGGTAGCAGCCAAGCCTTCCTCAGGAAAGGGTTAATATTGTCTTTCCTTCCTATGGAGCTGCTCTCCCAGTAATTCAATCATGTCAGCCTGTTTGCAGGCAATAATTCATTGTTATAGGAATACTACAGTAAAGTGACAAATTAATAATGGCAGTAGTAATGGCAGGCAAAGTATAATGCTATTTCCCTTTCTCCTGCTCCTGTTGCACCAGCAGCCTCCCATGTTGGCTAATGCAATTTGCAACCTCACTAATCCAGTTTCAGAAAGAATTGTGTTCAGTTAAAAGAGAATAGCAGGAGTCAGGGGCTGTGCTGCCATGTTCCTACCATCTCCAGGGAGGCTGCCCTGGTGCTGGAAGCCTTTTTCTTTACTTTGCTGTGAGTTCTATGCCACAGTTAAGCCTAATGAGTACGATCCTCCTAGGACCGCCTCATCTTCTTTCCTTCTGCAAATGCCTTCCCTCTGATGCCTTTTCTCTGAAAGGGTTTGCACATCTTTCCCTTTTGAACATTGGTTTGCTTTCAACTAACCTAGTAAACGTGAGTCACCCAGCTCTCACCACGCTGAGTCAGAAGTCTGGCGTGTACTTGCTTGACTCCCGTTGCCCCAGTTCCCCACGGTCATTAATGTGGGAGTCTTGGCAGTGTCTGCAGAGGTGGAGGAGGCTCTTCAGCCGTGTGTAGTGGAAGGGAGAAGGGCTGGCACAGGGCTGAGCATTAGTGCATGTCTAAGCCTGTGGCATTGCAGCAGCCTGCACACTGGTCTCTTGAATCCCAGGCAAACATACCCTGGGAGGAATTTGGGCACCAAGTGGTTTTTTTGGGCCCTAGTGAGGGAAATAATGAGGCCCTTGTGACCACAGGCTGAAGGGGTTGGTTGAGTTTGTGCCAAAAGCCTGGCCAGTGCCCTCCAGGGTTGTACACTGAGGGTGCCGGGGCGGGATGGGTTCCTTGCAGGAAGAGTCACCTTGTGGCTGTGCTCCTGGAAATGAGACTCACCTGATCAGCCTGCAAAACCCAGTGTATGGTGTTATACCAGGGCTGGGTTCCGGTTGGATTGGCCTCATTTCTGCTCCCCCCTCACACACACCTCAGCACAGTGAAATCCCGATGGAGGCTTTTAAAAGTAGGACATTCCCCAGGAAAACTTTGCAACACTTCATCAGTTCTCTCCCGGCAAGAATGTCTTCTGGAGGAGCTCTCTCCAGAGGGCAGCAGCCTCCAAAGTGGGACACCACCTCCCTGCTATGGTGACAGGCTCCCTGGGAACTCTGGGCTGGTGGTGTCCATCCTCCTGTGCCACAGCCTCTGGCTCTTGTGGAACTGTCTCCTTCCCCATCCAGTGTCCTCCTCGTCAGCATTCTGGGGTTTTGTATAGGATTTTGCCATTCCCAGGACTTGATAATAATGGCTCCCAGGTGGGAAGTAAACTCCTGCTGTTGTATTTTCTTGCTGCCTACAAGACAATATGATGTAAGGAGTCTGAGATGGAGCATCTTTTTATCACAGCATTGTTAGGTACATGTTGCAAAGTGCTTTGCTAAAGTTAAGTGTTGTAACCCCATCTTGATGATTAGGAAACAGAGAGGAGGGAGCCAAGTGGTTTTACTATGGCAGCAAGTCAGCAGAAAAGCTGTGAATCACATCACTGTCTCTGTCCTCATCCTCTGATGACTGCTTTCCCTTCCCCCAAATATTTGTATAACTGTGCTTACCACATGCTCAGCTTGAGGAGACTGATTTCCTGCTTGATGGTGTGTAAAAAAACCCTACCATATATCAGTTTGTAGAGAACCTGGCTATGTCATAGCTTGCTGTGGTTGCAGGGTGTCTGATATGGTCCCCTAGCCCAGAGGTGCATGCTTTGAGGACCAGAGGCTGTTGCACAGAGGTATCCTGAGACAATTCATGCCCCTGCAAGTGAGTGGCGACATTTTCCTCAGCCTGGGAATTAGTGCAAAGGGACTGTGATACTGGAGGGATGGTCGAAGTGTCTAGTAGGTATGTGGACATTCTGTGGACTCTGAGCATCTTTGCCAGTCTCTCTGCCATAACAGGCATGTAACATCCATCCCCTATGTCTGGTCAGGCTCTGGTGTGAGTTATCACCCACTGAACCTCCCAGAGTTCGTCCAGCAGATATGTCAGGATGCCCTCAGAGAGCTGATGTCTCCTGTCCTGGTGCTGCCTGCAGGGCCCCTGCCCAAGCACCACTGCAGGGTTCAGCACCTACACATGTTCTTCACACAGGTTGCATGACTTCACAGGGGCTGGGAGACCAGGCTGGATTAAACTAAGAGGGTTGTAACCATGACTTGTTGCCAGTGTGAACTGAAAGCTTTAATAGTGTGTGTAGGGCCAATAACAGTACATCAGGGTATGATATCCTCTTTACTGGCGCTCTCCAGGGAACCAGGAGACGTTGTGGCAACAGGATTATGGTTTGCAGATGATATGCATGATATCTTCACCTAGACACGTGCACCTGTTTCCCTCACTAAGCAGATGTTCGGGAGGCTGTTAAGAAAACATCAGCCTCTTGACAGCACAGCAGAAAAGGCCATGTAACTGTGCCTGTTCACACTGCTGCACCCACCACCTCCGCTGCTTGACAGAGACCTGCAGCAGCCCTGCCCTGCCTCACTGAAACCCCAGCCTCTGGGGCAGACTGGATCAACTCAGCATTTGAAGGGCAAGCCCTTTCCTGGCTCTCTGCCCAGGCAAATCCTCAAGCCAGGAAGGGGAGTTTCCCCCCTGTCAGGAGGATGAGGTTTGGCTGGCTCAGTGCCTGGGATGTCAGTCTTCCTGCAATCTCAGTCATGCAGCAGCACCTACAATCATTTCCATGTCATGGCAGCATCTTTAAATATGAACTGGCAAGCTGCACGGGGCATAGACAGACTCACTTTGTGCTGGCATAGATTGGCCACCTGAATTGGAAGAGATGGACTCCCTGGCATTGTATTGCACCATTCCCATAACCCTGGACCACTAACTAGGATTATTTTTTTCTCCCTTTTAAATCATTTTTTTCCCAATGCAAAATAAGCCATTTGGATTAGTTTGCATATCTATGAATGGTGGCTGATGGTCATTCCTGTGAGAGAGCAGAAGTGCAAGTTGGCCCACAAACCAGACTGCAGGCAGAAGATCTCTACCCTGCATGAGCAAGCAAACCAACCCAAAGGTGAAGCTGCCCCAAGGTAACCTGTGTACCACAGTGCTTTCCACTTAGTAGTTTTCAACCTGTGGTCTGTAAAACCTGTGAATTATTCCTGTAAGATCTGCAAAAGGTAATGAAGAAGAGGTGGGTGTGCATATCCTATGCACAGGGAAGCATTTGGCATTCACAGATCAGAGAAGATTGAGAGTCAGATTTGGCAAATCAGAAGAGATTAGTTCCTCTCTAATTCTGTGGGAGGGAGACAAAACCTGCACTTGCATCTTCCATGGTGTGCCTCCGTTAGGAACATAAGTCATGTTAGACAGAAAGTGCATTGGCAGGGGTGTCATTACATACTCTCCTGATGCCTCTAATCTAAAGGAAACTTCATGAGCAGTGTTATGAAACTCTGCAAGTGTGTGCAGTCTAGCAAAGGGAAGACCTGTAATTCCCTGTCAGGACTTGTTGCTCCAACTGGTAGCGCCAGTAGAAGTGATCATCTCATCAGAATTTGGGAGACTTAGCGCATGTATGGGCAAATTCCTGACTGCTGGCTGCAGTGGCTGTCATGGGTGGCTTAGAAGGCTAGGGTGTGTGGTGGAACTCAAAATCTCATTTTTGCCAGTTAATAAGATTTCTTCCCCATCACCCTCATCCCCACAAGAAAAGACCTCTTCCCAAGGGTCAAATGAAAGCAGAAAGAGCTGTACAGAGGCCACCCAAGAACCCTTGGATGACCTCAGAAATCTGTGCTGTTTGTACACAGTGATAATTGCTGTGATTATGGTTTGGGAACAAGCCCTCACTGCTTCACTGAAACACATCTGTCACATACAAGGTGCAAGTCTGTTGCCCCATACACCAGGCTTAAAATTATTCCATGCCCATCCTCATTTTCCTCTCCTGGCGGTGCCAGGATGTGGGAAGAGCACTGAGAGAGGTGCTTGCATCTCAGCAGCTCCGGTCTGTGTGTACCCTGGCTTTGTCTGTGTGTGTGTGTATTAAGCAACCCACCACACACAGTGTGTGTATATGCTGCATTTTAATAGATATAGGGCTACTGACTTAACATACACAGTCGCTATAGTAACAGAGGTTTCCTTAGAAACGGTTGCAGAAAATAATCCAGTACCAATTAAAAATAAACTGTTTGGAAAGGGGGCTGGGGGAGAAAGGAAACTGCTGAGAATCACCTTCCCCTTTATTGGTTCATCTCCTAGGGACTTGGAAGATTGATTAATGCTCCAAATAACCGGTCTTAACCAATAGTGAGCCAAAAAGGTGGGATGAGTGTGGGTGTGGTGGCTAAGGCTGCCATCCTGAAGTGAAACAAAGGGGAAGAAATGTATATGGAGTATGGCAGAAATACAACAGGGTGATGCTGAATCTTTCCATTAGGTTGAAGTCCCTAGGGAGGAAAAACAAGGGACAATTTCCCTCCTTCCCTTTCTCCAGTGTCTGCATGTCACACCAGTAACACAGCCATGGAGTCTTTATTAGCATACTGATTAAAGCCACGGGCAATCCAGGCTCCAGGGGAATGTCTCTGATGTGATACCAGGATGCCTATCTCAGATGCTGTGTTAGAGCAGAAAGTGTTGCTGTGGTGGGAGTTCCTCCCATTTGAAGTCGTTTGCCTGTATCCATCCTCTCCCTTGGCACTGTCACTCATCACTTGTGCCGACAGGCATCCGAGACCTTGGTGCTCAAAGGAAGCTGGAAGGAAAGCATGATGCAAAGCAAGGAGCCTGCACCTTGGTGAGAAAGAACAGACAACGTTGCTTCCTCATAAATGCAGGATGCGTGGGATGGGTTTCCAGGGTGTGGGTGGGCACAGCTGCCCTGGCAGCCTTCAGTTGTTCATGCCTGTGGTGCCACACTTTTGTCGTGCCACTTGTGCCCAGCACTGCTCACTAGGTTTTGTTAAGAGATTGTTAGGAGATTTGCTGCTTGTCAGCAGAATTCCTTCACCGGGCGGCATGCCCCCTTTCAGAGGGGAAGTGAAGGAGGGGAGGACCACGATGGCAGAGCTGCTGGGATAAGTGGGGTGTGTGACTGGGGGCTGCCCTTCTACTCCAGTCTGTAGCCAGCAGGGCTTCAGGGAATGCCAAGCACAAGTGTCACAGGAGAGCACTGCATGTCCTCCCCTGCCGACAGATCAAGCCTCAGCTTGAGTACATGTACAAGTGTCACAGGAGGGCACTGCATGTCCTCCCCTGCCAACAGATCAAGCCTCAGCTTGAGTACATGATGCAGTGGAGGCTCTATCCTGATCCTGCAGGGAGAGAGGAATTGGAAACCCCTGTGTCTCTCCTTGCAGGGACAACTGCTAATGACTCTACTGTGTCATCCTCAACAAGGATTGTGGCTTGTCCCAGGTTGTGCAGTGTGTGGTGGACCTGGAGTCAGATGTCCTGGCTCTGGGACCAGAGCTTGCTCCCTGCTGATCCCTACCAGTCTGGTGCTCTTTCTTCTCCAGTTGTACCTGCATTTGATCCCCTAGCTATTTGGCTCTGGGTTACATCTCACTGAGATGTCTGGCATGCGACAGCATAAGACTCCTGTTTAATTCACTCTTCTTGGAAATGGCTTTCTCTGGAACTGTCAACCGCCCTGAGGTGCAAGTGGTATGATTTCACCACTGAGTTTGAGTCTTCTATGTCTGGTGCCTTAGACCATGGTGAATTAAAAACAGAGAATTTTTTAAAGGTCAAAGTGTGACAAAGCAGCTTCTTCCTGAGGGACACAGCGGGAGGATCCAGGACTAGAGTAGAGGCTGAAAGAAGACAGAAGATTTGGTAGGAGAGTATCTAAATGCCTTTGTCTTAAAGGCAGGTGGGACCCAGGCAAGATCAGCCATGCCTGCAGTTGTGAGAGGTGTCTCTAGTCCACCCTAAATCAGGTGAGTTTCTTTTATGTGTTAATGACCCACCTTCCTTCATCCTTCTTCATTTCTCTCTCTCAGTGACCAAGCTGCAGGTGAGCAAGTCGAAGCGGAGTATCACTCTGGTGGAGAACCGGCCCATCCTCCTCAACTGCTCAGTGAAATCCCAGACCAGCCCTGACTCGCACTTTGCCGTGCTGTGGTACGTCCACAAGCCTTCGGATGCTGATGGCAAGCTCATCCTGAAAACCACCCACAGCTCGGCCTTTGAGTACGGCACCTATGCGGAGGAGGAGGGGCTGCGGGGCCGGCTGCAGTTTGAGCGCTCAGCTTCGGGAGGGCTCTTCAGTCTGACGGTGCAGCGGGCAGAGGTCCGAGACAGCGGCAGCTACTACTGCCACGTGGAGGAGTGGCTGCTCAGCCCCAACCACGCCTGGTACAAGCTGGCAGAGGAGGTGTCAGGACGGACAGAGGTCACCGTCAAGCAGCCAGGTATCACATGCTGTGCCAGTGGGGTCCTCCTCTTGTGCATGGCTTGTGAGCTTGCCAAGCTTTTCTGGTGCAACAAGGATCCTCTGCTCTTCTTTCCACTACGGCCTTGTCACGCCCTTCTTTACATCCTCATGCCTGCACATCCTGCACGCAAAGGGAATTTTTCCCCCTTTGATGTGACCCTTGTCCCTTTAGGCTGGGCCGGAGTGCATTTCAATGTCCCCATGTGAAGGCTGTCCATCCCCCACAGTCTAGAGGGCCACTGTATCCAGCCAGATTTCTTTGATGCTCAAGAGCATCATATAGCAAGAGTGTCGACTAGCGACCTACTGAGAGAACCTAAGTGTGCCTGCCTAGGAAAGCATTTTTATGTCTTGCACGCAGTTTAATGTTACTCTGTGCCTTGTCTCATTTCCCTCTGCGCTGTGCACCTGAGGTATGAATAACAAGTTTAATGAGGTGGGGAGCTGGCTGCCAGGAAAGGAGAAATCTGTGCTGCTAGTGGTTTATTTGGCAGTGGACATCACTGATAAAGGGGCTGATGGAGGAACTAAATATGGCCCTCACAACCTGGGGACACAGCCCTGCCTTGTGCAAGGTGGGGATGCAAGCACTGTTTGAGAGCAGCCTGGACTCGCCTGCTGCTGAGGCAGGGCATTGATACTTTGTGAGGAATCCTGCCTTGTCCTTGTTTCCTATCTTCCAGCTCTGGAAGATAAAATCCCTCAGGCAGGAGGGATGCGCCTGTATATCAGGGCTGGACTAGGCTGCCTAGTGCGTTTTCTCTGACTGGATTTAGCTGGCTAGACAGAAGCTGTGTGGACGAAGGGACGAGAGGGATATTGAGTGTGGTCCCCAGCACAGCTTTGCCTGGTCATGTAGGAAGCAGGACAGGCCACAGCATGCTGCTTGCCACCAGTGCCAGCTCCTCATTTCTGCCTGCAAAGCCCCAAGATAGCTATGGGGCAGTCAGGGAGGGGGACCAGAGCTCCCTCCTCCTCTGTATCGCCTGCCTCTGTCTGGGAAGTACAGTGCTTGTTGTTTGCTGCAGTGGCTATACCAGGGAAGTCCAGACTGTGCCCCTGGAAAGAAGTCATGAAGGAGTCAGGAGAGTACGACACGTCATTTCACATAAAAGAGCTGATTCTCATCACCCGCTCCGTGTATCAATGAAATTGTGGAGCAAAAACCAGGGACATTCCCAAGGCAGCAAACACTGTGTGTGACCTTGCCCTCAGGCCACTTCGTGTTTTGCAGTGGTGGTTCCCTATAATCAGCTGTCTGTTCTCGGCCTTGCATTTTTCCCTTTTTCCACAACAGGAAACGAAGCTTACTGGTTGGGGTGTAACCTGGGCCCTGCCCTAGGAGGAGAACAAGACAAAACTGAGGTGTGATTGCCCTATATAAAGTGTCTGTGCACTTAAGACCTCCCAGGTCCTACTAGGAGATTGTGGGTTTCCACTTCCTTGTGCTAAATGAGGCATTGTTGGTGGCTAGCCTGATATTTTCAGAAGACCCTAAAAACACAAGTCCTATTCTTTTTTCCTTCTCTTTTTTTTTCCTCTCCTTTCTCGATCATTTTTTCCCCTCTACTTTCTCATTTCTTTCATCACACCCCAGGAGTGTGGCCATGCAGGAAAGGCTTGTGAGGAGACAAAGGACCCTTGCAGCCCTCAGTCACCTTGCATTTCTAATGGCCTTCTCCCCACAGATAACCGCCTGCAGGTGAACCAGACCCACAAGAACATCACAGTGCTGGAGAATGAGTGGGTGATCCTGGAGTGCCTGGTGAGCAATCGGACCAGCCCCTCATCCCAGCTCTCGGTGGAGTGGTACGTCTGGCGGCCAGGCCACCCGGAGAAGGAGGCAGTGGCCTGGCTCAGCCGACAGAGCACCCTGCACTACGGGGACCTGGCGACACCGGGTGACCTGCGGAGCCGACTGCACCTGGAAAGCCCATCCCCAGGTCTCTACCTCCTCTCCATCCAAAATGCCACCGTGAGAGACAGCGGGGCCTACAACTGCCGCGTGGAGGAGTGGCTCCTCGACCCCAGCGACCGCTGGTACAAGCGGGCAGAGGACCTCTCTGGACTCATCACCCTCACTGTCAAGCAGCCAGGTGAGGAGGATCTTGTGCCATCAGATTTGAGCAGAGTTGTGCCCTCTTGGACCAAACACGAGTCACTATCTCTGTCAGCAAGAGTGGGTCCAGATGTAAGGCAGGACCACTGTGTGACAGGCCGTGCTGATGCTTGTTTACATGTCTTCTTGGGTGACCCTTGCAAGGGTATAGAGCAAGTCCTGCAAACACAGCTAGGTAGGATTGGGATTCTGTCACCACTGCATCTGCAAATTTTTTTTTCTTCAGCACTTTTGGCAGACTGAATAGGATCGGCCCCTGATTTTACTCACATTTTGATTGAGAGTAAGATGGAAGAAGCTACCTGTGCATCCCAGGCGTGTGCCCCAGGGGCAAGGTCCTTGCATGTAAAGAGAGCAACAGAGGCACACTGCTGACTCATACTGGGCTTGCTGTCAACCAGCACCCCGAGATCACTTTCTACAGGACTACTGTCCAGTCACTTCTCTCCCAGTTTTACTTGTGTGTGGCCTTACTCTGTCCTAGGTGCAAAATCCAGGCATTTCAGCTTGTTAAATTTCATTCCATTAATCCAAGTCCAATGTTCCAATCTGTTTAGATCACTCTGTAAGGCCTCTTGTGCCTTAAGAGAGTCAACAGCACCTCCCAGTTTGGTATCATCAGAAAACTTGCTAATGGTGCGTTCAATTCCTGCATCCAGATCTTTGATAAATAAATTGAACAGCACTGACCCTAAAATTGAACCCCGAGGAACACCACTGGTGAGTTGTAGCCCAGACAGTTGTAGCCCCATTCACTACACCCCTTTGAGCCCTGCCCTTCAGCCAGTTCTTCACCCAGTACACCATGAATCCACTCATCCCGTAGTTGAACAGGTGGAAGGATGCTGTGAGGGACAGTATGAAGAGCCTTACTAAAATTCTGAAAAACTGCATCCACTGCCTTCCTTACATCTGCTGGGCAGGTGGCCTTATCATAGAAATATATTAAATTAGTTAAAGAGGAGTTTCCCTTTGTGAATACATGTTGGCTGTGCCTGGTGATTGTTCTTTAAATCACAGAATGGGTGAGGTTGGAAGGGACCACAGTGGGTCATCTGGTCCAATCTCCCTGCTAAAGCAGGGTCATCCTAGAGCACATGGCACAGGATTACATCCAATTCTTGAATATCTCCAGTGAGAGAGACTCCACAACCTCTCTGGTCAATCTGTTCTAGTGCACAGACACCCGCACAGTAAAGATATTTTTCCTCATATTCTGGTGGAACTTCCTGTGTGTCAGTTTCTGCCCATATGCCTTTCAATAGTACCCAGCATAATCTCCATAATTTTTCCAGGTATTGAAGTTTAACTAACAGATCTGTAGTTTTCTGGGTCTTCCCTCATGCCCTTCATGTAAATTGGAATAATGTTGGCCAGCTTCCAGTCATCAGGGACCTCCCCAGACTCCCAAGGCCTTTGGATGATGTTCAGTAGGGGTCCTGCTGTAACATCTGCTTGCTGCATCAGTACTCAGGGATAAATTCCATCCCTCACAGTTTCAGCATCTGCAGGCAGAAAGTTACTGTTCCAGCCCTCATGGTCCTCTGAATCAGAAGATTGGGCAGCCCAAGGTTTATCAGTATTATTAAAGACTGAGGCAAAAAAACATTGAATGCCTCCAGGTCTTCTTCATCCTTATTAGTCAGGTGACTATCTTCAACAAGTATCGGTCCAGTATTTTCTTTAGACAACTTCTTGCTGTTAACATCCTTAAAAAAGCCCTTCCTGTTACCTGATGCGATACTGGCCAGTTTCAACTCGAACTGAGCTTTGATCTTTTGTGTCTTCTCCATGCATATATGAACCTGTAATCTGTAATCTTCCTGCGAAGCCTGACCTTGCTTCCAGAGATAATACAGTGTCTTTCTTCTCTTGAGCTCCGCAGGGAGTTGGTGGTCTAGCCAAGCTGCTCTTCTGTCCCACTTGCTTTACTTAGGACATGGTGGAATTTCCTGCTCCTGTGCTTCTGTAAGGTGGTCCTTAAGACTCAAATTCATAAGCCCTCAAAAGCAGATTCCCAGAGTACTCTGCAAAGTTTTCTCTGTTTTAACAACAGATAAGCTGCAAGGACAATTTGTATTAGAAAATGCAGGTTCCTTAGTTTTTGAGGCATATGACTCAAGATTAAATGTCTGTATTAAAGGATGTGGGTCAAATAATAGTACAGTTCTAGTTTGCTGGGTAGTTTCCAGCCTGTAAAGTAGCCACTCTGCTATGGTGCTTCATTCCAGCTGGATGTCAGCGTTGTAACTGCAACAGAGCTGGCAAAAGGCCTTCATGGTCATTCCTGGCAGAGATTTGTACTGTGGAGGAGGAGCATTCTCAGGGGACAGCAGAGCTCTCATCTGCCAGGTCCTTGCTTGGGAAGTTTTGTTGGCCAAAGTGGCTTTAGAGGAGACACCCTCCCCAGGCAATCCCTGTGCCCTGCATGCCTGCGTGGTTGAAAGTGCTGCTCTCTGCCCGGTCTGAGAATTGCCAGCCCTGATGGAGGAGGGAACGAACAGCAGGGGAAATCCTCAAGGCTAGTTTTGAATGCAGAAGGATGTGGAGTAGGAAGAAGAGAGGGAGTTGGGGGTGTGCTAATTGAAGAGGATTTTTTTCTAAAAGTGCTTTGTTGTTGTTTGTTTTTCTTTCATAGCAGTCAGTACTTAACAAAATGACTAATCTTGCTTGTGACTCATGTTTCATTAGTGAGGATCTCCATGCTCATCTGTCAGGACTATAATCATGAGCAAAGGGGTGAAAAAAAACCTCTCAGCACCTTCAGGCAGCAGCTCTCTTTCTGCTTAACCTGCTGAGGTGGGGGAGGCTTTGTGTTGGATTTGACAAGCCATTTCTTTCCCTTTTTACCTCAGTAGTCCTTGAAATCTCAGGACTTACTTCATTCCTGTTTCTGCTTAGGAGTCTTCCCAGGAAAGCTGTGAACTGCAAATACTCATGTTGCCTATGGCCTGAAGTTCTCTGGCCTTAATGAAGCTTTTCCTTATGGGACCATTTAAAAAGTGTTGGGCAGATGCTGTAACAAGAAGCCTACCTGAGCACATCAGCCCTGTGGCTGATGAGAGCTGGGGGTAGCAGGGATGCTCAGGCTCTGCACAAAGGAGGGCTTGCCCAGTCATCATTGCTGGAGAAGAAAGCACCTCTCTCCTTGTTGAGCTATCAGCTTGCCCTTCCTGCTCAGCTCCTGCATTGGAAAGGGAATTTTAATCTTTAAATGAAATCTTATATCCAGACTGATTGTGATCCCTGGAGCTTGTGTTCCCTGGCAAGATGGCTAAACTAAATGTTAATTGCTCTTGAAGTCAGCCTTTAGTCAGCTCATCGTGGGTTCTGGCCACTGTATCTCAGCTAGGCAAAAACATCTCTTTAGCCTTGGCAGCAAGCACTAGAGATAAAAAAAGGAAGCCGTTTGGAGCATCCTTGCTGCATCATGTTGACACCATGGAGGAACCTCTTACCTAAATAACTTTCCAAACTGCTGGAAAAAATCCTCTCTTCTTCTGTCATACTGATTTTCAAGTCCTTTGAGTGCTCTCAAAGGCAAAAAATAAACGGGGAGTGCAATGCTTGTTGCAGCATTAGCTGGGGAGTAGTAGTACGTTGCTCCTCAGCACACGCACGAAGCCTTGGTGTTTCCTGACACATTCTTGTAGCATGTCTGGATGAGCTGCAGCAGCTTTCTCCTCTCACTCACATGCCACTCAGTTGGTGTGGGGGTCTGCACGGGCAGGGTGGTAGCACAGTGCTTGCAGCCAGCTCCTGTGTGACCCTGCACCAGGCAGTGTGCAGTGAGGTGAGGCTGCTGTGCCCGCAGGGTTGACCACAGAGGTACCTGTGAGTCTTGGCAGGCTGCATCAAGCCTTGGGGTTTTGCTTGGATCATGGCCAGCCCCAGAGTCGTGACAGTCAGTTTGCCCTGAGGCAGGATGGTTTTGATGGTAGCATTTTGCTCAGTGCTCACCTCTCCCCTTTTGTCATCTCAGATCCCACCTTGCAGGTGGACACAGCCACTGCCAACCTCACGGTGCAGGAGAAGGAGTCCTTCCCACTAGACTGCATCATCCTGTCCCGCTCCAGCCCAGAGTCCCACTTTGCAGTGACATGGTACAACCTGCGGGCAAAAGAGGCAGGCAACCCTGCAGAGGAGGAGGAGGAGGAGGCGGAGAGGGCAGTGGTGCTGAGCGTGGGCCCCGATGCCATCTTCAGCCCCGAGGCTGATGGCTGGGCGGGCCGACTGCGCTTCCAGAGGCTCTCGGCAGTGCTTTTCCGGCTGACAGTGCTGCAGGCTGGCGGTGCTGACACAGGCAACTACTCGTGCCGTGTGGAGGAGTGGCTGGCAGACCCCAACGGTGTGTGGTACCGGCTGGCAGAGGAGGAGTCGGCTATGGTCGCCGTTCACGTGCAGGATGCAGGTGAGAAGAGGTGACAGCTGTCTTGGGGTCATGGTCCTGGTATCCCCTGTGTCTTTGGTTCAACCAAGATAAAAACGCCAAGGTCTGAATAGGACCAGGTCTCACCTGCACCAGGGCAAGGCTGTGGTGCCGATACTTTTCCAAGCAGCTCGATGGCTCATAGACTGGTTCTTGCTTGGGCTTGAGTATTCACACTGCACATAGCTCTGTGATGGGGCTTCCCACCCCACAGCACTTACTGCCTGGTGTGTCTGGAGTCAGTGGGGGCACTTTCCCCCTCACTGGGGCTTAAGCCTTCCCTCTGGGAAACAACCAGGAAGTTGGCTTAGCTCTGCACAAGGGTCTCCTCACATTAACTCCCAAAGCCATTGGCTGGGTTAGAGGGGCCCCAGACATAACTGGGGTCATGAGGGCTTTGTGGACTCTTAAGGGAGATATACCCTGGGGTGCTTCTGCCTATGTGTACCACCCCAAGAGAATCAATGCTTTGCAAGGCTACCCACTTTGTAAGATACCATAAAATCTCCACCAGGGAGGACTCTGTCAGTCATGGAACTCTTGGGGGGATGAAGCTGAAGCATGCCCTGTGATAGTCTTCTTCTACTGCTCTGTTTTCTAACATGGGTATTTTTCTAGTAGCCCCACCTCAATGCATTTACATAGATTAATGACCGTTTTCATGTTTCTGAAGTCTGTATGCCCTGCATTACAGAGAAGCCATGAAATGTGATTGTCCTGTCACACCCATCTCTTTCCAGGCTCCACCCTGCAGTCTGTCATCTGCTCCAATGATGCCCTCTTCTACTTCGTGTTCTTCTACCCCTTCCCCATCTTTGGCATCTTGATCATCACCATCCTCCTGGTGCGGTTCAAGGGTCGAAACTCCAGCAAGAACTCAGAGGGCAAGAACGGGGTCCCCTTGCTGTGGATTAAAGAGCCTCACCTCAACTACTCTCCCACTTGTCTCGAGCCACCAGTCCTCAGCATCCACCCAGGAACCATAGACTAAAGAGGCAGAGGCACCTAGGGGGACGCACAGAGAGAGAGAAGCAAAGACACACCAGGAACCCAAAGGAACAGAGTGGGTTTTGTTCTCGTTTCATTTGTTTCAGTGTCTGTGCTCCGGCGCAGCGGCTGGGCTCTGTGGAGCACCCAGCCAGCAGGAGCAGGAAGGTCCAAGGCTTCTTCCAGCACCTGTGGGAATGCACCCCCTCACCCCAACAGACAGAGGCACTTGCTGTACATAGCGGATGTTCCTCTCAGATTCATTTTACTCCCATCAGTTGCTGTCTTTTGGGCTGTTACTTTTTTATTGTTTATTTTTTGGTCACTCAAAGAACTGTAGGCTTCTCCTGCCCTCCACACAATGTGGAGTTCCCAGGGGGTATTTGGTCCTGGGACGATCTCTTTGGAAGGAAATGTGTATGTTTTCCAAAACAGACTGTTTTTCCTTCTCAGACTCGGCACCGTGGTGAAGAAGGTCTTTTCCCAAGGTGCACTGAGATAGCTCCTTCCTCTTCCAAAACAGACAAAGCCAGGTCCACCCCCGAAAGGATTAACTGGGCTATCTGTTGGGTGGTCCATTTCAAAGACTGGCTGTAGCCTCATCCTCTTCTTGCCTCCATCATACTGTTCTCTCAGGAGGGAGCAATTCACCTTTTCGAAGCGTTCCCAGGTCTTGGAGAGACTGAATAATCAGGGCGCTTGCTATCAGGGCAAAAGCAGTTTAGTTTGTCTCTAAGAACTGAAGGGGGGAAAGGAAGGAGGACGCCTGAAAGCAGTGACTGTGTTGGTAGCAAAGAGGGTCCTCATACGGTCCAGCTTACCAGAGTCATGCTCCTCCCTGGTGTCCGTGCTGCCACCTCTGGCGAGGCAGATCCTCTCTGTGCCCCAGTTGCCTGGGGATGGGAGGATGGATCCAGTCTCTGAAGGCTTCAACATGACCAAAGTAATGACTCTAGGAAGGAGAAAAGGGGAAGCTCCACAGGTTGGGTTCACAGTCCCTGGATGGTTCAGCCAAGGAGCCCAGTAGCAAACATGCCACACAGCAGGGACATGCAGTTAACCACCACACGTCACAAGTTTTCCTGTGGCTTGCACTGCTTCCCGGTGCAGGCCTGGACAAGGCAAGGAGTCTGCAGCACATCAGCACCCTGGGGGCTTCCCTGTCCCCTTGGCCAAGAGAAGTCTTCCCCTCTGTGGTGTATATATGCATCTGCCATTTTTCATTTCTGGGACTTGAGGAGGAAAAACCATTTCTCCATAAGCTCCCCCTCTTGGCAAAGTCACCTGCTCTTGCAAGAGTCACTGTGGCAGGAAATGCTGTTCTTTCTGTGAAAGATATGGCTCTCATGAACCAGACCAGGGCTCTCCCATGTGGGGCACCTGAACTCCTGTACCCACTAAGGCCAAGAACCCCTGCCCAGTCCTGTGGAGGAAACCGCCTCCTCCCCCATACGCCCTAAGCATTATGTCTGGTGGAAGAAAATGTTTGCCAAAAATGGCCTTTTGTTGTCTTCCTTGATGTCTTCCTGGCAAATCCGGCCATTTATTTTTTGCAGCATGGCTGAAGCCAACTGGGGCAGATGGGCACAACCGCAAGACTCCCCCTGCCTCGTGTGTGAGAGGTGCCATACCCACAGCCATTGTCCTCTTCTGGAGGGTTGGACTGCTCTTTGTGAACAGAAGGGGACCTCAGCAGATGCTCTGTAGCACTAGTCAGTTAAACCCTGATGCCTTGATGTTTCAGAGGTGGTAAAGCTTCAGGCAGGAGATCTGCACCGCGCATCCCCTCTCTGGCCTGGGAGAGGACCCATGTGGCTGCAGATCATCCTGTCCTAAGGCGTTTGAAGTTGGCCACCTCTGTGCCTCCACTGGCACAGCATTGGTTTCTTCTTCTGCTGGGAATCCCAACTTTTACTCGTCCCTCTGTGAAGTCTGCCTCCTGGAGATGTAACTGCTTGCTGGCCCCAACATACACATAGTATCACACTCCTATATATGTATGTACCGCACACCCGCACACTTGTCTTCCCTTTCTGGCTAAGACGTCTGCATAGGAGGAGTGGGATGAGCAGTGAATGAAAATGAAGAACCAAGGCCCAGACAGCAGCAGCTGCAGCCAGTGGGTATTGTTTCATAAACACACTATCTCCTGTACATACTGCTCCCAGGCAGGAACCATGACTCATTCCAGTTTTCAGGAAGAGAGAAAATGAAGTCAACAGGAACCATTCTTTCCTGGGAGAGCTCTGCTCTGCATCTGAGCCACGCTCCTCATTGCCAACCTGTTTGCCCCAGAGCAGGGCTCTCCTGGAGGGCTGTCCCATTGTCCCGTCCCCTGGATGGAACGGGTCCCTACCCAGGCCTGCAGTTCCTGCATGGAGCCCAGGCTTTCCTGGGAAGTGGCTCCCATGGTGGTTCCTGAATGTACCTTGCTGGTGACATTTCTCCATTGCTCTGGCAGTGTGTTGCCCAGTCTCAAACTTCTGTTTTTATAAGGCAGACTCTTCCTGCAACAAGTTTAACACGAAGCTTTTCAAACTACTCTCTCTGCTGTAACTTTCTGTAATGAGCCCCAGAAGAAAGAGAGATACCCTATCCATGCATGATGTGGAAAAATGTTTGGGATTTTTTTTTTAAAAAAAAAAAAAGCAAAACAAGAAAAACTTTGTACTATGTTGCACTAAAACATGTTTTATACAACACACCCAAGAGCTGTAGTAAACTGTGTTGAAATTGTGAATCCTATTGCTGCTGGTTTTTGTCAGATTTGGGCTTTCATTATGCCTTTATGTGTACTCCCTGCATAAAGGCATGGTGAGACCCCACTCTTGGGCAGCCTCTCCCACTGCCCCTATTCCTTGATGAATTAAGTCCCCTCCTGCCCCGGTAGCTCATCTCTCTTGCAGGCTGGAGCTTGCAGAAATCTTGCACCCTCTGGCTCTTCATACTTCTCCCTTCCATCCCTTAATTCATGCCATAATAGAATATAACATTTAACATAGGCCTGTCAGGTCTTTTTATTGAACGGGATACATCATTTTTGAAGTTGCTCTGCAAAAAAGTAAATACTTTGCTGTGTCACAGTCTGGATTCAAAGAAAAAACTTTTTTTTTTAATAGCATTATCTATAGCAAATGTTAAACAAATAGCCTTTAGTAAGCTTGATGTAAGCAGAAGAATATCATCCATTCAAGCTGATGTAAAACGCAACCTGTTCATTCTCATTACCCACTTTTACCTTGAGTAAGAATTTGGTCAGGAGTCAAATTGCCACATTCACTGAAACAGGGAAGTAGCACGATGCACTTACCTATATTGCAGAAGTGCTGTGGAATTGTACGAAATGTGTTGCTGCCACAGCAGTAAGGTTGGGTTTGGGTTTTTTCCCACATTCAGTTAAAACAAATATTCTCTGCTGAAATAATTATGTGAGAAAACTCTTCTGTCCCCAGACATGAGCTGTTTGTCCCCTCTGCTCTCCCTAGTAGGGTGCCTTGGGCTGCATTTGCTTGTCTCTGTGCTAAAGAGCGGAGGTCTACAGGCATTCAATGCTGCATGGCAAGCGGTGTCCCATGGCACTCCCCGTGACAGTACCAGGCAGCAAGTTTGGGCCAGCCCTCACAGGTTTGCCAGGAGGCATCTCTGCCAGCCATGTGCACTCCCTGCAGTCAGGCATGCACCCCTGACCCCCTGGCATGCTCCTATGGGCAGGACCCTGGTTTGGGGCAGCCTGAGCAGGTTTTGCTGCCTGTCCTGTCCAACTGGCAGTGCTGTGGCAGGTGCTCCTGTGCCCCTTGACCAGACAGTGTGCAGCCACCGTGCAGCAAGAGGAGCAGTGTCTCAGGGCTTGGCTGCTCCCATCAAACCACCTTGTGGCTGCTTACCCCCACCCACCAGCCCCACACTAGCGCCAGCTTGGCCTCCCCACTGAAACCGGCACACACAGACACACACACAGAAAAGGCAAGCCTGGCTCTGGCTAACACTTATGCGCCTTATTCTAGCGGGTGTGTAAAGAGAGCTTGCAAAACCTCAAGTGAGCAAGGGGCAGCAGGGGGTTAAGTGCATCCCAGGTGTGCCCTGCTGCCCCCTGTATAGGTGATGTGGTACAAAGCCTTGGCTACCTTCTCCAGGCGGTCCCTGTACTCCAGATTAGCATAGAGGGAGGGGGGAACCCCCTGGAAGCCGTGCATGGCCCCCCACCAGGCAGCCGCAATGGCAGCAGTGGAGTCGCTGTCCCCGCCGTGGAAGAATGCTCGGTGAGCCAGCTCTGTCCAGGAGTGTCCTGCACCCAGCAGCGCGTCGTACGCGATCATGGGGGCGTCGTGCCCACTGCTGCCCCCCCAGCCACTGTAGCTGAGGGAGGTGTAGAATGAGTCTCGCTCCTCCACACCATACTTGGCAGGGAAGGTGGGTGACGAGACCCCGTCCAATATGCCTCTCTTCGCCAGGTATTTCTCCCATTGCTCTTCAAAGTAATTCCTGCAAAACAGGAGACATGATGGAGCAGCTGTACAAGTTGTCCCACAGCAGAAGTATATACCTGAGTTCCATGCAGAAAAGCTGAATAGGTGCCACATCAAGAGCCCAGAGCGCTGGCTCAGCGAAATGGTAGGCACCCCCCATTTGTTGAACTAGGGACGTGATTTACAGTAAGAGGCACAAGGGCATGTTTCAGTGAGTTAGATTTCCCCTCCCTCCAGCCACATGGGAGAAGAAAGCCCAGCACCTGTTGCCATTGCACTGCACAGGATTCAAAGGCTCAGAGTGAGAACTGAGTCATCCTCCCAAATTCAGAGTACCTCTACCTCTGTCTGTGTGTGCCTCTGCACACAGAGCCACACGGAATCTGCAGCCAGATTTGATTATAACTTTCAAAGTGAGCTCAGCCCTAAGCCTGGTGCTGTTCCCCATCTTTCATCAGATCACGGTTGCTTGAGATGACATCTACCTAGCTCATACTGGATCGAAAAAAGTCACAACTACATGGCCCAAACACAATCTACCCATTTTTTTCCCCCGAGTTAGAGGTGTTCTGAATGGATTCGATCCCACAGCAGGCATGCGCTGCTCTAGGAGTTTACTGTCATGTGATTACTGAAGTTCAGAGCTCACCCTGTCGTACACGGGTTGTAAGAAAAATGTAGTGCTGTGAGCACAGCTCACCACTGCCCCATGTTCTCCTCCACGAAGAAGCCGGCGTCCCGCACGTAGGCTTTTGCCCGTGGCAGCACCTCCAGCAGCCTCTTCCCCCAGGCTGGTGGGGGCTGCCAGAGCCGTGAAAAGCGCCGAAGCCAGGGAGCCCAGGTAGCCAGTGGGATGGTGGTGGGTCATTCGTCCGCTCTCGATGCTGACTTGCACCAGGGTGTCCAGCTCAGCAGGGCTGGGGAAACGCAGCCCAATGCACATGGAGCGCATGGCAGCCCCACAGCCTCCTGCCCGTGGGCTGAACGGGATCCTCCAGCCATCTGGCTGATCCGGATCCAGCTTCAGCGTGTTTTGTATACACGTGACACCTGGATGGGAGCAGCAAAGCCCAAGAAAAAGAAGAAACAAACATCTGTCAGTAGCAAATAGGGTCACGTAGCTTGGGAACTGGGGGAAGACAGGAAAGTTTGTGGGGAAGAAAGCATTACTGTGCATAAGAGATTCAAGCTTCCTTTTAAAAATGTCAGCTGCCTGCCCACATACAGGCACAGCCTTACACTGCTGGTGCATCCTATATCCTCCCAAGCAGACCTGACAATTTCTGTTCGTGAAAATAATTAAAAAGTCTAAGAGGTAAGAAACACTCCACTGGTGATTTATTTACATTGTTTATATTTAATCTCATTTATTTAATGACTTAACTATAAAACATATATACTAATAGATATATTATGTACACATATATCTAGATATAGATATACATAAATAGAAACAGGAGGTTTGTAGGATTCCTGACACAAGGGAAGTCTAAGTAACTGCTTTTTCAGTTGTTTAGCCTCATTACAGGACCTTTTAAAGGCAGAGACCCCACAAGCTCAAGAACTTCTCCCATTGCCTGAATGATAGGAAAGGTTTTCCAGCTCTCCCTTCCTGCAGTTTAAGTTTGTCAGATGCCCCGCACCACAACAGCCTGCATAACTGGTGAGACCAAAGGTTTGTCCAGCCCACTAGCTCACCTCCAAACATAGCCTCTATGTAGTACAGTACATATGTAGGATGTATGGTAGATGAGAAACTCACCATGAGCCAGCAGTGTGTGCTAGCAGCCCAGAAAGCCAATCGAATCCTGGGCTGCATCAAAAGGAGTGTGGCTAGCAGGACAAAGGAGGCAATTCTCCCCCTCTGCTCTCATGAGACCCCATCTGGAATACTGCATGCAGTTCTGGTGCCCTCAACACAAGAAGGACATGGAACTGTTGGAGCAAGTCCAGAGGAAGCCACGAAGTTGCTAAGAGGACTGGAGCATCTCCCCTATGAAGACAGGCTGAGGAAGTTGGGGCTGTTCAGCCTGGAGAAGAGAAGACCGTGTGGAGACGTCAGAGCAACTTTTCAATATCTGAACGGCCTACAAGGGAGCCAGAGAGGGACTCTTGTGTTAGGAACTGCAGTGATAGGACAGGGGTAATAGATTCAAACCAAAGGAGGGAAAGTCTAGGCTAGATGTAAGAAAGTTTTTTACTATAAGGATGCCAAGGTTGCCCAGGGACAGGGTGGCTGCCCTGACCCTGGCAATGTTCAAGACCAGGCTGAATGAGGCCTTGAACAACCTGATCTAGTGAGGAGGTGTCCCTGCCCATTGCAGGGAGGGTTGGGACTAGATGATATGTACAGTTCATTCTAACCCTTAAATTCTATGATTCTATGAAAAACAGGTGAGAAGAAAGAAAAAGAGGGAAAGTAAAACAGCTAACATCACAGAAGGTGAGGAAGGGCACATCACAGGGTTAACATCACAAACTATTTAGTAGTTCAGAAGAACACATGTAGATTCCTATTAAATTATTCAGTCAGCATGATGATCTATAAGGTCCACTCCAACCCTTAAAATTCTATGATTCTCTAGCAGATAACCACAGAAAGGCTATAAAAGGTGAGGCAAACACAGTGTTTCCCAGAACATCCACCTGGCTTCCAGCAGAGGAGCACAGCCTGCTTGAGTCAGAAGATGGATCCATACATTGGATAAGCCCCAGCAGACCTAGCCACCGTGAACTGGTCTCCTGAGCTTGAACCCATGCAAGCCTTTAGACTTCTTTAACATCCCATAGTAACTAGAGCCACAGTTTTGTTATGCAAGGGGCTTCCTTTTGTTTTAAACCACCATTCAACAATTTCCTTAAATTTCCATCTAATTCTTAGAACAGCAACTTTTCATGCTCCATGCTAATCAAGATTCTACATAGTTTGTCCTTCTTCCTCAGTTTTCTCCTGTTCCAAGTTGGCATCCTGGGCCAATTTTGCATCTCCTGTGGTGGGAAGCCACACCATAACTCCTCCTTGCCTGCCTCTACCTCTTTCATAGGTCTATCTACTTTTTAATTAAATTACTCTGCTTCTTCAGAAACTCAGCTGTTAGTCCAACACATTCATAGGATAAGGCTGTCTGCACAAACACATCCAAATTTCAGAGCCCAGCCAACTTCCCCAGCTGAGGCAGTGAAACATGTTTTGAGAGCTAAGCCCAAATGCTTCTGTGCAAAGAGGAAACAGGTTTGGAACATTAAATCACCTTTGATTCTCTTCTACCTTGCCTTTTTCTCCTGTCTTCTCTTTTGGCCTGATCTGAAATTCTTGTTTTCCAGCAGAAAGGTAAATCAAGGGCAGGTTTCAAGCAACTTTCTTTAAGTTTTAATGTGTTGGACAACAACAAAAGTGGACTCAACAGACTAACCACAGTGTGCCCAGTCCTCTCTGAGATACACAGGGTAACAGCAGCAAAAAAAACACACACCCAAAACCAGACTGTTGCTCCTATACTTTGCTGCCTAACTGGGACAGGTAGCTGATGAACTTGCATGTGCTCTGTTACGCTGAAATTCAAAATAAATAGAATAGATGGCAAGGAAGAAGGCACGTCAAGAAACTTCACCTAACTCTCCATTGCCATTCAGTCACCATGGTCTGAGACCTTGCTAATCACAGCCAAGTACTGCACTCTGCAGAACTGTTCTGCACCCTCATGTACACACTAGGCAGTGGGACTTGGTGCATGGCAGCCTATTTTACCCACACGTGGCACTCACAGCACCCTTGCAGCTGAAATACCTCCAAATCCATGCACAGCTTTAAGACTGGCTTCTGGTCATATGCTAAAAATAACTAACAGCTGGCCACTGTCAGGAATAATGTCACACGCTGCTCTAAGTGTCTTTAGCGTCCTTCTTTTCCAAAACTGTTGCTGCATTATAGGCTTGTTAGATGAAGGCAGGATACAGCCCTGTGGGCAGTGTGAACAGTCCAGCTGGTCGACCAGCTCCCTGGGAACGGTTGTCTCAAACTGATAAAGCAGCTCAGTCCTGTGGCTGTCAGGCTGTTTGCCCTGCAAGCATGTCAGCTGAAATCAGCTGTGAGAATGGAGAAGGCCTGTGCCAGTTTCCCCCCCAGGAAAAAAATGGGCTGTCATTAGCTTTTGTGGATTCCCCACAGAGTGACCCAGGCATGAGCCAGACCTGCTGTTTCACCAGCCTCATTCATGCCTGCTCTGCCAGTAAAACAGCCTCTCATGTAACACCACCATCACACCTCTCCCAGCAGATGAGACCTGCTGGTTTTGCGGTGCTACACAGACAGACAACCCCCTGGATCAGTCCAGGTATTCCTTAACACTTCCTTAATCCCAATGATTTAAAGAGTGAGAATTGCAGTGTTTCTCTGCTGGAAGAAGCAGTAGGCAAAGCATTTGGTGTGGGTAGCACCCGGGTCTACTGGAACTGATTGCCACCAACCTCTAACTGAAGTGCCTGTGAGTTTGTTTTTATCCTGTCTCAAAGTGGGGACATGTTCAGGCCTCTAAATCTGCTTCTCGTGTAATTTATTAATTCAGTGCTGGCTGCTATGCATCAAAATTTTAAGAAGGATATCAGTATAATTTCCAATTTTATGATGATTAATAGAAAATTGAGGCATTTTTTTCAAAAATCTAACTATACCAAGCATTGCACTTACAACCTGCAACACGACATTAAAAAGAACCTGTCAAACAAAGCCAAAACATTTTTAAAAATCTGTGCTGACTACTCTCTTCGTATCTTCTGGTAAAAGAAAACTTCTGCCAGGAAGACAAGGGGAAGGGGAGAGGGTAAAGGGATTAAGGCAGCTTAAAATCAAAACTTCCATAACAAAAGCAAAATGAACTCTCTAACCTTGCTGGAACTTTGAGAAAAACATTTCTTTAGGACATGTCTGGGCAGGTTGAGACCACACACTTCAATCCTTGATAAAAAGTGAGATTGTTCTTGCATTAATTGTAGTCAAAAGAAAATGAGGAAGATGACAAGGCTTTAAATGTGAAGAAAGACTGGTTATTTTGCAATACAATTTGCTTGCAGATTTAAGCCTGTTCATATTATTTTAGAATGTGACTACTGATAACCAGTAAGTGGAAAAAATTGTGTCAAACAAACTAGTATATGACAGCTAAGACTCTTAAAATTTATGAAGTATTACAAGTATTATCCTCATGCTTTTAAACAGTTAAAATATTAAAACATTTGAAAGCCGATTTAGGAAAACTAAGCTGGAATCATGTCAGGTCTTCTTTAAAAAACAAGGTTTTTAAAAAAAAACTGCTGTAGGAGTTTTTGAATCAGGAAATTCTTGTGGCAATCCACCAAATCCTGGTTAGGAATCCTTTGTACTAACAAGAGGCACCTAAAAGTAACTTGAGGTGGGTACTGGTCTAAAGAAAGGAGAAATACAAGCACAAAGCAGTGTGTGAAGAAAGACAACCTGAAGAAGTTTCAAGAACACACATAACAGAGGTGAGTTAAAACAGCCACACAGTGGTAAATAATTCCACAGGGAAAGGACTTAGACCCAAAGACTGAGTTTTGAAGCAGAAGGTTTCCTGGAGAGTTGTACTATGAAAACAGAAGTACGTCCATGCTTGTGTTGCTGAATTCACTGGCTTTGCAATCTGCAAGGAACAATGAACTTGGGGCTGTGGCACATCACAAATAGCAATAATGGATGTAGGTATTAACTTGGCATTGAATTAAGATAGTGAGTTCTCTCCTGGGGCTGCAGACCTGAGGGACCCTGTTGTGGCTGTCTGATGACTCATAACATTCTGGGAATCCCTTTGTTACTGCAGGTTTTGTTTTTCAGGTTTGGACTCCCTCATGATCAATGTGACTTTCCCCCACTGTTCTAGGGAAATCTCTTCTCTGTTGGGTGAAAGTTTCCATTCTCAGCCTTCAGGGCTGCAATTCCCTGGTGAGTACTTACTTCAGCCAGAACAGCACTGGGTTATGTTCTCAGTTAAGATCCATTTATGCTGAACTGCTAAAATAAGTTATTGACATGTAACTTCTGTCAACAGGACTTATAAGTATGGTGTGGAGACTCCAGACAGCTTTTCAGGATATGGATTAGGTGTTCCTTTGGTAGTACATCAGTGGGCATTAAACTGCTAAGGGTCAGGATTTAAGCTCTCAGATCTGAGTGCCTTTCCTGTGGCTGCAGCAGGAGCACTCCAGAAGGCTGTTGCAGTAACATTCCCAATGGACTTCCATTTTTCCCATGTTATTTTCCTCACTTCCCTCCAAATGTTACAATAATGTGTCCTCGGATCCACTAAAGAATGTGCATTTGTTTCTTCAGCTAGATAACCTGACCTTTCCTTCTCACTCCACTTAGTGTCCATAGCAAATCTGCTTTCAAATTGATGTCCTTCCTGAGAGGCCCAGAACTGGACACAGTACTCAAGGTGTGGCCTCACCAGTGCCCAGTACAGAGGGACAATCACTGCCTTGGTCCTGCTGGCCACACTATTGCTGATACAAGCCAGGATGCCATTGGCCTTCTTGGCCACCTGGGCACTCTGCTGGCTCATGTTCAGCTGCTGGTATCAGCACCTCCAGGTCCTTCTCCACTGCTCTGCTTTCCAGACACTCTTCCCCCAGCCTGTAGCACTACATGGGGTTATTGTGGCCAAATGTAGGACCCAGCACTTGGTCTTGTTGAACCTCATACCGTTGTTCTAAGCCCATTGATTTAGCCTGTCCAGATCTCTCAGCAGAGCCTTCCTACCCTCCAGCAGATCAACGCTCTCACTCAGCTTGGTTTTGTCTGTAAATTTACTGAGGGTACACTTGATCCCCTCATCCAGATCATTGATAAAGATATTAAACAGGACTGGACCCAGTAATGATCCCTGGGGAACACCACTAGTGATCAGCCACCAACTGGATGTAGCATTGTTGACCACACTCTCTGGATGCAGACATCCAGCTGGTTCTTAACCCAGCAAAAAGTGCACCTGACAAGCCATGGGCTGCAGCTTCTCCAGGAGAATGCTGTGGGAGACACTATCAAAGGCTTTATTGGAGTACAGGTAGACACATTACAGCCTTTCCCTCATCCACTAGGTGAGTCACCTGGTCATAAAAGGAGATCTGGTTGGTCAGGCAGGACCTGCCTTTCCTAAACCCATGCTAGCTGGGATTAATCCCCTAGGTTGTCCTGTATGTGTTGTGTGATTGCATGCAAGATGATCTGCTCCATAACCTTGCCAGGCACAGAGGCCAGGCTGACAGGCCTGTAGTTCCCCAGATCCTCCTTCAGGCCCTCCTTGTGGATGGGCATCACACTGCCCAGCCACTAGTCATCTCCCTGGTGAGCCAGGACTAATAAATGATGGAGAGTGGCTTAGCAAGCATTTCTGCCAGCTCCTTCAGCACCCTACAACGAATCCCATCTGGTCCCATAAAGCTGTGAGCATCTAACTAGCACAGCAGGTCACTAATTACCACCTCCTGGATTACAGAGGGGCTATTCTGCTCCCCATCCCTGTCCACCAGCTCAGGGGGCCAGTTGTCCTGAGGATAACTGGTCTTACTGTTGAAGACTGAGACAAAGGTGTTAAGTACCTCAGCCTTCTCCTCATCTTAGGTGACTATATTTCACACACACACATCCAGTAAAGACTGGTGGTTTTCCTTGGCCTTAGTTTTGTTATTAATGTAGTTATAAAAACCCCTTTTATGATCCTTTACAGAAGCGGCCAGATTAAGTTCTACCTGAGCTTTCACCTAATTTTCTTCCTACATAACCTAATAACATCCTTAAACACTTCCTGAGTTGCCTGTCCCTTTTCCTGAAGGTGATGCACCCTCTTTTTTCCCCTGAGTTCCTGTGAAAGCTCCCTGTTCAGCCAGGCTGGTCTTTTTCCATACTGGCTCATCTTTCAGCACATAGGGGCAGCTTGCTCCTGCACCTTTAAGATTTCATTCTTAAAGGAAACAAAGGAAATATTTAGCCTTCTTGTCCCCCTTTGTTGTTAAGGGCTGTTTCCCAAGGGACTCTCCGAACCAGTGTCTTGAATAGGACAAAGTCTGCCCACCAGAATTCCAGGGTAGAGGTTTTGTTGACAGGCCTCCTTACTTCACCAAGTATTGCAAACTCTCTCATGTTATGATCGCTGTGCCCAAGACATCTCCCACCAGCCCTTCTCTGTTTGTAAACAGCAGGTCTAGCAGGGAACCACCCCTGGGAGGTTCCCTTACCAGCTGTGACAGCAAGTTATCCTACACACTCCAGGGCATGTTTAATGTCAAGCCAGAACATGTCTAGGTATACATAGAATTTCAGTGTATAAACTTTGCATAGGATTGCTGAATTTGAGTGCTCCCTGCATATTTCACGCTGCCTGCACTAGTCAAATTAGAGGCCCAGCCTCAACAGCTACAATTTAGATTTAATTGGAGCATCCAGAAGAGGCTGGGCCATGAGCACAGACAGATGGGATCCTTGGGGAAGAGTTGGGTCAGCAGGTCTGGGTGAACAAGAGGCTACAGGGATCTGTCGTACATGGTTTGGCTACTGCAGCCTGTCATGGTGCCCTTCCTGAATACCACCAGGCCTGCTGCTTGTGACACAAACTCAGCACCACTGTGTCTGTGCAGAGAAAAGGTGATGGAACTACAGAGTTCTGAAAACAAGACTGTGGCCTGACTCTCCTGTTGCAGAAAGCAGACAGGCAGAGCTAGCCAAAAGCAGACTTTGGGTTTAATAAACGTAATTATTCCAAGCAAGGATTTGTGCTTTAAATTTATTTTACATGTTATTGCACTTATTACAAGAAGTTCTGCATTCTCTGTTTAAATGTGTTGCTTCAAGACAGCATCTCAGAGCGTGCATTATACATGGTTGAATTTGTATTTTACAGCCACTAAGTGCAGGCATCCCCACTGCAAAAGTCATCATCTTTCCCCTGAGCTCATGGCTAGGCCTCAAACACACCTCTAAGAATGTTGTATAAACATGGGCAAAACATATCTTTTTTCATCTAGTTCAGAAAAGCCCAAATGTCCTGGGTTGCAGTGTGGGGGTTGCCAATGGTGTGTATTCTATTGTCATCTCCACAACCTGTAGGGGCAGGTGGGACAGTGATCATTCTCTCCTACTCAGCCCCATGATCTCCCTCAGGGGGCTGTCTGTTTAATGGGCTGTCTGGGACCCAGGCATGCATAGAGTTACATCTCCAAATGTGAGATGCTCCACCCCAGGGGGGGAGCCAAGCATTCCCATATGGGGGTGGGGAGCCATTCCCACAGGGATATAATCTGGGGTTTGGACCAACACAGAGCCCTTTGCCTGCTGGATTCCTAGAGGAGAAGAGCTGTCGCTGGACCTTTGGGTGAGGACCGGCTCTGCGGGATCACTGCTCCAATAGACCCATCACTCCAGGAGCACTGCAGCCACCATTACATCGTACCACTACTACCAACACCCTGACTGACAGGGTGTCAGGTTACTTTCGGACTCTGTCAGTGGTTTCTTTTTGTTGTTTTGTTTTTTGTATTAAATTTTATTTCTGACTTGGAGTCTCTCACTGGTTTGCTTTCAAACCAGCACACTAAACCACTTCAGCTTGCCTTATTCTGTTCTCTTTAGCTCATCCTGAAACAGGTACTGAGCATGGAAAACTTCTGCCTTCACGTGAAACACAGCGCTCTAAACAGCCAAAAGCAGGGCTAAGGCCAGCCTCAGCTCCAAGCTGCAGGAGGGACAGCAGCAGCAGCAAAGTCAGACAGCATGATGGAGAGGTTACCTGGTGCTCTGCCATCCATGTCGTTCATGCACTCCTTGTAGTGCTTTGCAATCAGGGAGTAGAGACGTGCAAGACTTGGGTTTTCCCCAGCAGCAACCAGGGCTTCAGCTGTGGCTAAGTGCATCACTGTATCGTCACTGACTTTCCAACCTTGGGTGCTGAAGTTGCCCAATCCCCCCATCTGTGCCAGCTCCTTGTGGATAGCTGGGCCACTCTGCAGGAACTCCCAGTGCCCATTGTAATAGCCCAGCATGTCACCGACTGCGCTCAGCACCACTGATGCCACGTACTTTTCCATCTCCTTAGGACATGTTTTCAGCCCCGCGGCAGCTTTAATGCAGAGAATACTACAGAAAAAAAAAAATGGACATTGAAATATTGAGGTGCTGGAGCAGGTCCAGAGAAGAGCAATGAGGCTGGTGAAGGGACTCGAGCACAAGTGCTATGAGGAGAGGCTGAAGGAGCTGGGGTTGTTTAGCCTGGAGAAGAGGAGGCTCAGGGGAGACCTTATCACCCTCTACAACTCCCTGAAAGGAGGTTGTAGTCAGGTGGGGGTTGGTCTCTTCTCCCAGGTACAACCAGCAGTAGGACAAGAGGGCACCAAGCTCTGCCAGAGGAGGTTTAGGTTGGATATTAGGAAGAAATTTTTTACAGAGAGAGTTATCAGGCATTGGAATGTGATGTGC
>NW_008668821.1:39337-39779 GCF_000695815.1 Acanthisitta chloris
TGTGCTAGTAGTGACGGTAGGGTTGGCCTCGATGATCTTTGAGGTCTCTTCCAACCAGGTTGATTCTATGATTCTATGAAACTAAACTCTCTCACAGTTCAGAACGGGCCTGTACTGCTAAGCTGCAGCAAGGCTGGATATCCTGCCTAGCACTTACATCTCACTCAGAGGATGTATTTCCCCACAGCATGTGTCTCCCTGTGGACCCTGTGCACCTACTGTGGGGCCAGAGCGGCGGGGTCAGCGGGACATGTCCTGCGGGACGGCAGGGAGAGGTTATGTGTCACGCCCAGGCGAGCCCCAGAGACAAGGGCAAGGCCTGCAGAACCGTGTGCAGCTTATGCGACCGCATCCTATTTCCTGCGCGGTGGGAAACGCGCGCGAGCGAGGAGCAAACACTCATCCCCTCCCTGCTACACCCCCCAGCCCTTCCCGGGGCTGT
>NW_008668822.1:0-3026 GCF_000695815.1 Acanthisitta chloris
TGTCCTTGGCCTCCCATTTCAGACCAGGGGAAGATGTTTTTCTTTGTGCCTGTTCTCCCAGCACTCTGAATTGGAGGTTTATTTGCAACAAAAACTCAGTTGGTCCTAAATTTAGTCATGGATTTAGGTCCATGGTGCAGGGATCAATGCAAGTCCACTCACTGGGTCCGGGGCGCCCAGCTCATCCCAGCTGATGAGTGTGAAGGGCAGTCAGCACTGATGCTGGTTTTTCCCTTCAGGTCAGAGATCAGGTCTCGACGCCAGGGGCTGCGGCGGCCGCGAGTGACAGCTCCCTGGGGCTCCGCAGACTGTTCCAGGGGAGCTTAGCAGAGGAAAGCCAGAGGAGCAGGCCAGAGGCTGCAGCATTGCAGGTTAGAGTCTAAAACAACCCTGTGTGTTTTGTTGCCATTCTCTGCATCTGAGACAGAACAAGCAGCTTGTCTGCTCTCAAGGTGTGCAGAGCAAACAGCCTCAAACTCTTGCAGTCACCAGCTGAAAGGGAAATAATGTCCATATATATCCTTGAGTACGGTATTTCAGAGCTGATGGGAACGTTTTGTTCAGCAGTTCCAGTATTAAGGAACCGATGGGAATCTGACCATGGAGAAGTACAAATGTATTTGAAAATTAATCTCTCTTGTATCTCCTTCCCTTTTGTCCCCTCAATTTAAGGAACAGAAATTTAAAAGAAACACCCACAAACAAACTAAGAAACCAGACAATATTTTTACACTGATTCTTGATCAGTATCAGATTGTTCCACGTTACAGTTTTAGAATTCACAGTGGGTTTTGAGCATTCCTAATTTAAAAGAAGCTGCAGTTTGCAGTATTCAAAAACACAAGCTGTTTGGTTTGTGTAGGTTTAAAGACTTGTGTGTTTCAAAATACTGATTTGTCGGGACAAAACCATGAGGGGAAAAATGACCTGAAAACGTCCACCTTTGCAGCTCTGAACATGGGTTCAGTGCAAGGCTTCCTCAATGTGTTTAAGCTTGGTCTGTCTTCTACACAAACTGTCCATTAGTCCTCAGAGCTGTGCAGAACACATCAGTGCTAAGGCAGAAGAGGTGTTTTTTTCCCAAGGAGAGAAGGAAAGGCACAGTGAGGACACACTGCTTTGTGTGTGTTCAGGTTTTGCCTGGTGTACAAACCTTGTCTGAGTGCTCTGCTCTGATTAAGTGATGTCTTCTCTAAGGAATTTGGAAGATGCCATTGGGCATTTCAGCAGAGCTTGCCTGGCACTGATGAGTTCTTTTTTTTTTTCCAAGGCTGGCACTCAGAGCTTTCAGGATATGTGCAAACTTGAATCTACCAGAGCTGAGATGTTAGAACGACAAAGAGAATCTTCTCAGCTTCAGAATGCAGCCCTGAACTCCAGCTACCAAACATCTCGTCTTCATGCCAGTCTTCACAACAGTGCTGGTAAGTTGGATTTCAAGCCATTTTGGTCACTGGGATGTGGTTTCCTGGCCAGCATCTCCCTTCAGGATGCATAGTTTCTGCAGGCAATGCAGTAATACTTAATATTGTACATAACAGAGCAGTAACAGTAGTGTCAGCAGAAACTACGGTTATAAATGAGTATGGAACTTGGGCCAAGGTGCGCAAAGACACCGTGACCCGAGCACACATGAGCTGTTTGGTATATTTGCCTTTTCCTTGCGACCCTTTTTGGCCCTCGATGCTCTAGACACGTGAACTTTTAACTTGTCAGACTACTGTAGCACTACTGTCAGACTACAGAAAATGGCAGTCATTTGATGTAATTTAAGGCAAAGGGTTCAGTGAATAGACTCCCCATGTAACTGAGGTGCAGAACTGAGTGTAACCAGCCCAGAGAAAGAGCAAGAGAGGAGGGGTGTTGGGTCAGGTATGGCAACGTCCTGAGGTGACAGTGGCACCCCAGGAATAGCTGAGAGTCTGAATTTTGGGGTGTCTCCCACTGACAAGTGGCAGAAGCACAAGACTGCTGGGGTGCAGCCGTCAGAGAGCTGCAATGTGCAGCAGCTCAGCTGCGTAGGAGCCCCAAAGGAAGGATCTTGCTGGGAGCCAGTCACAGAGCTTTCTTTTAGCAAGAGAGTTAGTTACTTACTCGTGTCAGCTCACGTGTGAGCCCTCCCAGAATCCCAGACACAGCAGCTGCTACCAGCAGACTAACATCTGAGGAGCGTTAAGCGCTTGATTGCAGTGGACAGTAAAAGAGATCTAAAAGGAAAGGAGTCCCTCCCGTGGCTGCCACGGGATGTGTCCCTAACACCAGTGGCAGCAGAGTGTAGAGTGAGTTTGTTCACTTGATTAGAAGCACGCCCCCCGGATATGAGAATGATGGGGGGTAAAAGTTGTCTGGTAGTATCTGTTGCACTTCAGCTAAAGTAGGCTCTTGTTTTCTAACACCTCCTAGGGCAGAATACTTGTCCTTTGTTTCTGATTATTACAGAGTCATAAATCTCGCCAGGTGCATGTATTTTACATGTGTTTAAAACAAGCAGCAAACACTGTGCAAGTGCTTCACATACCTTTGTGAATGTAGATTTCCTTCTGATGTGTTTTTTATTCTTTCTATTATTCCAGGAAGCAGGAGCGCGACTCTAAGTCAGCACAGCCTCAGGACAGAAAATCAGTCTGGGCAGAGTTCTGGCGCAGTTTTTCTGCCCTCGCCAGGTGCAGCAGACACGTTCCCCAGCGGGATGGAAACCGGGTCCGGTTTGGTGTCCTCCAGCCCGCGTGACACGTCCATCCGCAGAGCAACATACGAAGTCGGAGCGGATCAGTTTCCCTGAGCTCTATTGTGGCTTCCCTTCCCGAAGGGAAGTGTAGAATGTAGAGTAGCGTAGTATGTGGAATGTAGTGTAGAATGCTGTAGTTAAAGTGCAGTTCTCTAGCACCTTGGAGTCCAGCGTGTGAATTCTGTCGCCAGCACCTTCCCATGTTACGACAGTGCGCACTGATCTCTCCCATCTCTGCGGCGCAAAGGACAGAGCTGTTCCCAGAGACCCCGAGCAGCTCCCGCGCCGCCCGGCACAG
>NW_008668823.1:0-13914 GCF_000695815.1 Acanthisitta chloris
CTGGCTGGGGTTAAACCACGACAGTAATCAAAATCTATCCTCTTTCTTTATCAACAGATGATAATGACTTACTGCTTTATTCAAATGCTTCTTGCAGTGTTCTGCTGACAGGCCTCGACTTTTCTTTCCTTATTTTTTGTTTTCCTGGGTCTATTTATCAGCTGTCAGACCTTATATCTTTACCTCCCCTGGACTCTCCAAGGTCCCTTGTTCTTGGATTGATTTCTATTTAATCTTCTGAATCTCAGAATGTCTTCAGTAAAAATGGGGATTTAGAAGGCATGAGAGAAAATGCAAGAACCAACTGTTGTCATTTGCGCCACCTCTTTGTTATCCACTTTACTTTGAAGATGGCCTGTGACAAAAAGTGTTTCAACTTTCCACCCTTTTTAATTAATGCACTAGTATTCACTCATGCTTCTGATACAAAATTTTGCTTATATAGTCACCAGTAACACATATGTGGTCTAAGTTTACCTCTAGCATAACTTCTTCTGTAAATTAAAGTCTGTTGAAACACTGAACTGGACACAGTGGGTATCCATCTTTACCTGACCTGTTAAATGTTTATGCATCTTTGTCTTAAGGCGTCAGTAATAACCAGTGTGCTTGTCTGAATCAGGACTCTAGGTTTGCTGATCCTGAAATTAGTATCACTTCAGGAAGAAATCTTCTCTTTTTCTGTGTTTCTCGCAGTAGACTGTTTGTAAGCCTGCTTTAAAATATCTTTGCATATATCAGTCCATTTCTCTTCCTGCTGCCTTGCACTCTTTCGTTATGTGTGTGCTGTCTCCTTCCCAAATCCCTTATGCTTATTTTCCAGATGCACTTTTTTACGTATTCTTGTTAATTGAAAATCTCATATTTGAAGTTATTATCCTGATTGATGCCTGCCATTTTGATCAAGCGGTTGCTCATTGTTACAATAATTTTCCTTGTTAGTTTATCATCCATCTCCCTGCTGACCTTATGTGATGTTAGGTGGCAAAGCCATTAAATATCTCCCACAAACAGAGAGGCAATTGGCCATCCTCTCACGTGCACATGTCTATAGCTTCAACAGCAAAGCCCTAGACATTCAGCTATGTGGGTAGGTTCCATCTCTGACTGTATTGGAGATTTCTTCCTAGTCTGTGGAACAGGGAAAATTACTTTTTGTAATATAGCAATGGCATTGCTCTTCCTAATAGTTGCAAGGTTTGGACACTTAAGAAGCAGGAAAGTGGCTATGTATTCTACCAGGTTTTTTGCTCAATAGCTGGAGCTTTAACTCCTCAGTCCAACACAGACTTTTTTGTCTTCTGAGGAAATAAATTTAATAAAAAGAAAACAGAAAAATGAAAACACTTGGTATTAAGTCCACTAAAATCTTAGGTTCTCATTTTTAAAGCTCAGATTTTCAAAGCTTCTGCACTGAAAACTCATGAATACTTCTGAAAAAGTTCCCTTGGTGTCTAAATTTCTGCTCAGAGCATGCCAAGAACTCTGGTCTTGACAGAATGAGATATCTATTTTATGCTTAAATCCTCCTGAGATTCACAAAACATGCATGTCTCTGCCTGTCTTGTGTGAAGGACCTGCTTCCAGAGTTATACACTGATATGTATTAAGTATTTATTAGAGCAGGGACCAGAACCCATGTGTTCATTTCCCACATGACTCCCCAATCCCACAGACAAAGGAATCTTGCTTATTCATTCTTTCTGTCTGGTTTGATGAATATTTCATTTTATCTAGCAAAGCGGAATAACTTCAAGAAAGAAACTCAAATATGTACCTAAGAATGCCCAACAACACAAGTGAATTCAAGGCCCTGAGCCAAAGAGATAGTCATCTTTCTTCACCCACTCCGGTGTTGTAAAAGAAGGCAGTGCTTCCCACCGCTTGAAGATCAGTCCTACAGGTATGTTTCAAGAACACTCTGAGACTCTACCAGGACTTTTTGGGCTGAGTATTTTATCGGAATGTTCTTTTAGACTCGTGAATTTCATTTATACAGCAACCACTACTATTTCATGTGAAACGTCTGTTAGACAAATAGTTAAGATCATGAAGTGATGATTGAAACCAGGTCTTTTTTTTTTCTGTATTTGAATTCCAGTCTTCTGTTTGTTTGGGGCTTTTTCACTCTCAAAGCAATCTATAGAACTGGTGTTTGGGCTTTCTTGTTCTTAATGAGATTGACTGGAGTCTTTGCAGCAGGAAGAAAGTAACTATGAGTTTCCTGGTGTTTTGATCTTCTTGTAGGTTCTCTGCAGGCCGTATATTTAATTTACTGTCTTTTCTTTTGTGAAGAACACACTTTTAGAAGTGGGCTGCAGATCTAACCCTGTAACCACGAGGAAAGTTCCTTAGACTTCTGGATATACAGGTTTCATCTGCCTATCTATTTCAAGTGGCCAGTTTTGGTCAGAAATTCATATAATAACATCAGGGTAGCTCCTAATCTTACAGCTGCAGTGGATCTGCTTTTGCAAGGTTGCTCAGTTCTCAGTCACAATGGTAAAGCAAAAAGAAACCCTGAGAGATGAATAAACTCGAGAAGGCTAAAGGAAATAGCAAATGAGAACTTAAAGGAAGTAGGAAATGGGAAGAAATTAAGAATAAAAGATCCTTCAGAGAATACTGTTCAAACTGTTTATGAGAGTTGTATGAACACTAATAAAAATGTCAGATGTAATGTACTTGTAAATATTTTAAGGTTCATAGTTTAATTCTGTACTGCAAGGTAGAAGCATATGTGGGGTATTTAATGGCTACTCCTAAACCAAAGCTTCCTGAAAGTGATGCGAGAAAAACCCTCCTTGAATGGAGTTTTGTTCTTCTCATCTACAATGTACTTAGTGACATATAAAGAAATTTTCAACTTCCTGTAGTGTACTGGTTTAAAAGCAAACCAGTAAGAGACTCCAAGTAAGAAGCACAATTTAATAGGAAAACCAAAAGAAAACAACAAATGCAACAGTACAAAAAGAAACCACTGACAGTGCCTGAAAGTAACCCGACACCCTGTCAGTCAGGGTCTTGGTAGTAGTCTGATTAAATGGTGGCTGCAGTCCTGCTGGAGTGATGGGTCTGTTGGAGCAGTGATCCCGCAAATCTGGTGCTCTCCTGAAGGTCCAGTGGCAGCTCTTGTCCTCTGGGAATCCAGCAGGCAAAGGGCATCTGTGCTGGTCCAAACCCTAACTTATAACCCTGTGGGAATGTTTGGCTCCCTACCCCCATGTGGGAATAATTGGCTCCCCCCCTGGGGTGAAGCATCTCAGAATGGGACAATGTAACTCTATGCATGTATGGGTCCTAGACAACCCATTAAACAGAGACAGCCCCCTGAGGGAGCCATCAGGGACTAGGAGATATCAATCACTGCACCCATTTCCTTCTCTGTGAGAGTGTAGTTGGCTTCCGATCCTCTGTAGCTGCGGCTCCAGAATCCTGGTAGTCAACCCTGAGTCCCACCAGGCACCTTCTGGAAAAGACTCCAGGACAGACCATGGCTCCTGGCTGCGGAGTAAAGCATATTCTACACCTCTGGTCCCATCCTAACTGGGCCAAGGGCTACTGCGTGAGTGATCTCCTGCTTGATCAGAGCAAAGGCTTGTTGCTGTTCAGGGCCCCAGTAGAAATCATTCTTCTTGCAGGTGAACAGATAGAGAGGGATCACGATCTGGCTGTACTCAGGAATATGCATTCTCCAAAACCCTATGGCACCTACGATAGCTTGTGTTTCCTTCCTGTTTGTTGGTGGAGACATCGCAGTGATCTTATTGATGTCCTCAGTGGGAATCTGATGCCATCCATCTTGCCACTTTACTCCCAGGAACTGGATCTCCTGGGCAGGTCCCTTGACTTTGCTCTTCTTGATGGCAGAGCCAGCCTCCATGAGAATCTGGATGATTTTTTTCTCCTTTCTCAAAGACTTCCATTATCTCAGTTTGGTTCAAAAAAATATTAATCTCTATTATGGTAACAGTATGAACAGCTTGGCTCTTAAGTTCATGATGTCTGGTCTTGATTCATCTTCAGTCATGCTTATGCATTTAAATTTTTTTCTTTTACAAAGAAGTAGAAAAATATAGGTGGGACAAACATCAAACAGGTAGGACATGTGCCTATATGTAATTCAGTACATTAACATTTTGATAAATTGGGTTTTGTTTGGGTATTGATTTGGTTTATATTGGTCAAGACTCAGCCTAAGGCATATTTTAAGGAGCCCCATATCCTTTTAGTTCAGAATGGGCTCTTTGATTTCATAGGTGGTTTTTTTACAAAGGCATACTTCTGAAGACATCAAAGCTATGTGAAGGTATTGTGATGTGGTTATACTTGAGATAGTTTTGGCTGGTAGTGACCTCAATATTAAATAACCATGTAATCTTCAGAATCAAGGGAGAACAATTTTGTGGCATTGAAGACCTTGAAAGATTAAATTCTAGGTTGGATTTACCTCTTGTACTCATTAAATTATACTTGCCTTTAGAAAGTATGAGTCTTTGACACTGGAAATAGAAAACATGTACAGTGATAAACAGATAATTCTACTAGGAAAAGAAGTCCATAATATTTTTCTTCTACAATGTATTTGCAGTTATGACATGATTTATCCTCTCCAAACTTATGGCTAAATGAGAAAAGAATAATATATTATACATAAACTATTGTGATATCAAATAAGTGTTGATATTTGCAGATGTTTTTAATTAGAAACCAAAATTCTGAGCAACTAATTCCAAATTTCCTTCTTATTTCTTTTTATTATTTTTCATAGTACTTACAGACAGAGATTTTAAGCCAGTCAGGAGAAAGTATGTTATTTCCATCTCCCTTTTGAATACTCCATAAAGAACTCTATCTTTCATAATAGCTTTGTTTACTGCATAGTACAGCATGTTCTAATTATCACCTCTGCCTCACTAAGCATAAGGTTTATATTCTCTTCACTCATCAGTTATTTTTATGTCCCTTGCAGAAGTGAAGAGAGCATTAATAAGGATAATTTCTTCGTGATATAATTTGGGGGGAAATTGTGAGAAATAATGTACTAAAACACAGAGATTCAGCTTTACTTTAAAGTCTCCCAGGATAAATTTATCTTGTTTTCCTTCCTTCCTTCCTTCCTTCCTTCCTTCCTTCCTTCCTTCCTTCCTTCCTTCCTTCCTTCCTTCCTTCCTTCCTTCCTTCCTTCCTTCCTTCCTTCCTTCCTTCCTTCCTTCCTTCCTTCCTTCCTTCCTTCCTTCCTTCCTTCCTCCCTTCCTTCCTTCCTTCCTTCCTTCCCCTGCCTCTCTTCATTTTATTTAAGTAGTTAGAGATACAAAATGAATTAATATTTATGTTTGGATGTATTTCCTATCAATGACCTGTCTGTAAATGTACAACAAATTCAATTCTCTTCAGTGCTGTTACTCTCATTGTAAGGTATAATTGACCTTCACCAGAGGCCAGTGGTGCAGGAATTACATGTTCCAGTATTCAGAATTACAGACACTTCCCAGGGTAAGATTATTTAGTATCCTGACTCCAAGATGGCAGAAGATGAAGGCAATGCCTAATAACTAACTGGAAAAAAAAGAAATCCTATTTTGACCTTTTTTGTTAACACCCATGTTCACCTTACATTTTACTTAGAAAATTGAATGCACAATGTTTATTGGCTTATTTGTAAAGCTCGTTATCACTAAATGCACAATTATCTCAGGTACTTTGCTCAGTGGTCTGGATTTCTTCGCAACAACTGCAAATATTCTGTCCTTTTTACCATCAAAAGAAGAATCTTATTTTTCTGATTATTAGTATTAGGAAAGTACATGAAAATTATTAATGTCATGTTACACCTATATAATTTATGTAGTACATACATATAGAAACATATGTGCATGGTATTTGTATTACACTCTTGCCATGCCAAGGGGATGCCATTTTATATTTCCTGATGAGAAAAGCATATCAACAACAAGAATGACTTAAGTGCCCTTTTTCACTTAGGCTTGTTTGCATATCTGTCTGATACCTCTAAACATAAAAGCTCACTAGATTCAGAAAATATATACCATGTTTTAAAAAAATACAGCAAAACCCATTTGGATGTAAACTGGACAAAAATATTTCCAATTCTGTATGATATTATACATTTATATTATAACAGACATCCGAAAGACTGAAAAACTCGTACAATAAACATACAAAAAAGAAAAAGAGAACCCCAAAATTGCTGATTATAAGCATTTTTCTTCTTTTCATAGTGGAAAACAATGAATTTCACCAACTCGCTCCTATTTTAAGACCATTTTAAGAAATAGATTTAACTTAAATTTTGATGTCTTTAAATGCTGAAGAAACCAGGACTTCGGATAAGCTGATACAAGAAATAATTATTCCCAAAGTTTAAATCTATGAAAAATCTATTTTGTTGTATTTCAAGCTTTGCTTCTTTTCTTTTTTTTTTGAGGCAGCTTACTGTTTTAAGAATACTGATGTAGTTTGTCGTCTTTAATAAAGGGATGTCTGTTATTATTACCTTTTCCATGTGTCAGTTCATGAGAGTTCAAAAAAATTGCTATGTTTCCTCTTTGAAAGTTAATAATGTAATTTTAAAGCCATTACTAGGAACTGATTTTCAGCCTTTTTAAAAAAATCTCAACTTTATAAGACTAATTGCAGAAATGACTCAGTATTACTGCCTCATTGTGTCTTATAAACACCTCCAGAATTAGTTCCCTTTCCCTTGAGCTTCAGTGTCTGTGCAGCCCTGCCATTTCTTTTCAAAAACACCTGAGTTTCTGTGGGGATGGGAGTCCTCTAGTATTTCCTCTGCCCAAATCATAGTTATTTATGTATGCATGACCACTCATGTAGAAAACTACCAGCACTCTCTAGACTGGCCTAGCTATATGGATGGCACCTCTGGTATAAAGGCTCTACAGATCTATAGTATGGTACCCAACCTATCCAGCAGTGTATTTAGGGGCATGCCAAAAAGTCTAAGGATCAAAGAGAATAGTTTGTTATCTGTGTGACTTTTCTTTATCGAATGTGATTTTTGGAGAGTTGTAGTCTGTTTTTGAAATAAGAAAAAAAATTTAAGTAAACAGGCATTCTACGATTCCCAGCAACAGTAGGGAATTTGATCACACATTGACTTCATTGTTCAGCCCCATATTCTGCAGGACAGGCCAAATTCTGTCATCTTATGGCTAAATAGAATTTACTGAAAGATACACAATGTCTTGGTTGGTTTTTTTTACTAAACCTTTTTGTGATGAAGAGTCCCACAGGGTTTTTTCCTGCATTCTAAATGCTGAGGCCTGAAAGTTAATAATTACCCTTATCACATAATGCACACTCAAAGCTTGAACATGAGAAATTTAGTTCTCCAACTGAGTGATGCGATCTCACAATACTGAGCCAATGGTCATGGCTGTTGCTCACACAACATAAAGTCTATAATCCCCTTGTCCCACTGATTTCCATGTACCAATAATGTAAGTAAATTGATGCATAAGGATGTAATGACTAAAAAACTCAGACACAAAATAGCCTTTAATATTAACAGCTTCCTTTCATGAACTCTGAAAACTGACTACCCATGAACCATATAGCTTATTGGATCTCAAAATAAAAGTATCCTTATGAGTTCCCCATTTTATCCAAATGCAAAAGTAAAGTAGCATCCTCACTAAATTTTGCAAATAAATTCAAATCTTTGGCTTGGACAAAATTGATGACATAGCTAAGAAACAGATTTCCAAAGCCAGTACTGAAATCATAATGACAAGTGAAAATGAGTAAATAAATGCAGCTATATTTAAAGGGAATAAGGAGGCAAAGCCTTTATTTAGTAGATAAAAATCTGCATAACATACTTCCAATCACTCTTTCTGTATGCAAAACCAGTCATTATAAAGAGTTTTATTTTCTTCTGTAGAAAAGAATTTAGTTGCTGAGGAACTTCTTCTTCCTAACTAGCTGTCAGCTGTTACTGTCAGCAGTGATTAAACATAAGCAGGAGTTGTGATTCATCAACAGCAGATAGAATCATCATGAATGTAAAGTATTTTTTGTTCCAAGGTCAGATCTTGTATGAAGCTAGGACAACTTTATGTACCAATCCCTGTGTCTGGTTTATTTATGGTAATTAATTTACTGTCATATCATTACAGAACAAGGGGAAAATTTATATGCAATTGGAGAAATATGTTCAGAAAGCATGGGGAGGATGATGTATGTGTATATGTATGTGTGTCTGTTTTAAGAACAATATCATATGCTGGATTTATGGCTATGTATATACATTCTAGTGTGAAAATTAATTCCTTGTATCTATAGAGAACCTGATGTATTTAGAGATCCTGTAACAGCTTAAAAGCATTACAGCATCCCTCCCCTGGGCATTGCTTTGGCATGTTTCTTAGCCAGCAAACTCCTGAGGAAGTCACTTACTAAGTCTTTGTACACTACCTAAAACAACAGGACTCTTACCAGGATCAACAACTCTGGACATTTTTAATACCTACTTAATGATAATAATTACAGATGGCTAAAATAAGGTATAAAGAGATAAAGTGATTTGTTGGACTATGCACAGCAAGAAAATAACAAAGTGGAGAGTACACCCTGGGATTCTGTGTCCCTAATCCTGTGTATCATCTGGCAGATTTCTAAGTCCAGAGAAGCTGAGAATCATGGTTGAAAAACCTGATTGTCTTCTCTGACAAAATAACCTGCTAAGTCAATTTGGTGCATTTGATGGACATTGTCTGTCAGGATTTCTCCAAGGCTCTAGATGTGGTTTCTCACAACCTCCTCCTGAAGAAACTGATGTGTTAGGGTCTAGACAAGGGGTCAGTGTGGTGGGTGAGAAACTGGCTGACAAATCATACCCAGGGGGTGGTCATGAACAGCTCCTTTTCAAATTGGCAACTTGTCACAAGTAGGGTTCTTCAGGGATCAATATTGGGCCCGATGCTCTTTAGTATCTTCACAAGTGATGTGAAAGATGTGAATCAAGTGTACCCTGATTAAGTTTGTCAATGACACCAAACTGAGTGGGAAAGTAGACGCTTTGGAAAGGAGAGCCATACTGCTGGAAGACGTGGGTACAGTGGAAGAGTGGGCTAGCAAGAAACTTATGAAGTTTGACAGTGTTGTAAGGCCTTCCACCTGGGGAAACATAATTCCTGTGTGTAGCACAGTGAGGCTGGGAAGCAGTTCTATGGAAAGGAGTCTGCATGTCCTGATGGGCAACAAGCTTAATCTGAGTGAACAGTGTGCTGCTGCAGTAAGGAAAGCTGACAGGATGCTGAGCTGCATCACCAGTGGGGCAATAGATGAGTCATTATCCCATGCTATTCATCTCTTGCCAGTGCACACCTGAAATACTGTGTTCAGTTTCAGTCTCCACTACACAAAACATACGTGGACAGGCTGGAAAGGGTCCAGAGAAGAGCCACAAAGATGAACACAGAACTGTGTAGCTACCTTCTGAGGAAAGTCTGAGAGAGCTGGGTTTGGTGAGACTATGGAAAAGAAAACTTAGGGGAGACCTTACCACCGTGTCCAGTATTTAAAGGGTGGCTACAGAGAAGATGTGGACTCTCATTTTACAAGGAGTCACATGGAAAAGATGAGGAGTAATGGGTAGGAGTAATCCTTAGGAGATTCCAATTAGACACATGAGGAAAGCTTTTCATGCTGAGAACAATTAGCTATTGATATAATTTACATACAGAAGTGATAGATTCCCCAACACTGGACACTTTGGGTGTTGGGTCATCTTGTCTAGGCCATGCTTTTGGAAAGAAAGGATGGACAAGATAATCCTTGATGCCACTTCCAGCCTGGTATTGCATCATTCCATGATTCATACATCTTAACAAGGGACAATAAAAAATAAAAGAGGATGAGACATAGTCAGCCGTTGTTTTCTCTTCCAAAGAGCCAAAGTTTGCACATCTGATGCATACATCAGGTAGTTCTATATAAAAGTTTACAACAGTGAGGGTCATTTTATGTATCATTCATGTCAAGAAAAAAGGGCTGCACCTTCAGAGAATATTATGTTTATCCAGTATTTCGACAATCTGTAATCAAGAGTCAGTAGAGATGCTCATATATATTAATTTAAACAAACAAGCCCCCACCCCTCCCACCCCACCCCCCAGAAAAAACAAACCCAACAAAACATCAAATAAAACCTAAACACAGAAGTCAGAAAAATGATGAAACGCGAGGATAAAGGACACAAAATAACTGAAATTGAATGATGATGTTTTGAATCGAGGCAGTATATTACTTTCTGAGACCTCAAAGCCCTTCCCAGATTTCAATTCACAGGATTACTTGAAGAACCTAAGTACCATTATAAGTATTTTGGGAGTAATCAAATAGTTAATGAGTATTCTGATTCATTTTAATTTAGGCAGCAACTCTCAGGAGAAACAAACACCGAATTCAGAACTTGGGGTCTTCAATACCTTCTGCAGATATTACAGCTGGAGTAAAAGGTCAAAAAAAATCATTGTTTTGCTAACAAACTTGTGAATAATATAGGGATTTTCTCTATTTCATTTTCTTTTGTTTCAGATTTTTCAATGAGCCTTGAGGAAACTGTTCTTGTTAGGCACCTCTGAGTGGCCATGCTAGAACCTTATTTTCTGAGTTTCACATGTTTGAGATAAAAAACTCTAGATGCCTCCTGTAATTTCCTTCATCACTGTAAAGGAAGTAGGTTGTCCACAAGGTGTTCCTGGAAATTATGCCAAACCTGTCCCTAACCCAGGTGAACTGTATTTTATCCACTATGCCATGATTTTCTATGTTTGAAGTACAAGCTTCTTAGAGCGCCAATTATGCAGTCAGTAGCCCTTTCTCTTGATAGATCTTCCTTTCACATTCATATATATACATTATAAAGCACTCTTTTCCTCTTCATTCTTACTCTCAAACTTACTGATTTTCTAACTCATGACACTAAAATATGAATTCACTATTCTGTTGCTTGCAAATGTTCTCTCCTAATTTCAGCCCCTTTAGACATTTGGCTCGATTCTTCTTCCTAAGTGTCAGATATCTCAGGACATTTCCCTTTGAAAAGGACCAAGAAAAATTGAGTAACCTTTTATAGCCATTCTGGTCTCTGCTTCCAACACAAAGCACAAGGATGCACTTCACTCCCACCTCTGAGGACAATCTACGAAGCAAACAGGATTAACAGGTAGAACAAGTCACCCATAACTTTCCATTAACACCATTCGGAAATCAGGCGTGTTTTGCACACTATTTCTCGGTCATTCTAAGCCTGCCATAGGCTCATGATCCTGGCTGCCTATACAACACATTTCATTGTTCAAAGTTATCACTGCTGTTCTTCTGCATGTTATTCGACTCCAGTGAAGGCTAAAAGACATGCATCAGATCTTCAGCAGTATTGCATTGAGAGTTCTTCTGGCACTTCGGTCACTTAGGCATGATCTATGCTCTCAACAGTTAAAGATAATGACTTCAGGAATAATCTTTCATAGCTTTTATATTAAATGAGACTAAAGTGCAAGCAGGGTATTAAAGTACCTTGTTATTTGCGGAGTGCTTAGAGTAACCTTAAATATGGAGATTATCAAATTTCATGGCCTTTATTTTTAATACAATTTTTCCTCTTCCTTTTCTTCGTCAAAGTCTGGCTTGCTTTGTCTAGACAGGTACACTGGCATCCATAACCAGGGTGTGTGTGATTATAATCAAAAGCTGTATGTTGGGTAGTATGAGTACCTCTGCCCTTTAAACACTGCATAGAAAATATTGCAGGCTATGTATTCATGCTGCAAAATGGAGCCATTTTGTTAGCTTCATTTGATATCTGATCTATATTACAGTGATCTGCACTTTCAACTTGTAAAGGTATGCCAGTTTTTGACAAGGAAAAAGAGGCCTAGATGGTGCCTTCATGAGCATCTGTGATCTCAGGATTGGGCCTTTCATCCTTCAGTTAAATACAGAATTATTCTCCACTCCTTCCCCAAGCAGTAGTGATTTGCACCATGAAATAGTCACTGTACTGCACACCATCACTGACTGCATTTCAATTGTGTCAGGGTGACTTATTTACAGAAAAAAAAGGGCACCTTTTATAAATGCATATACATGTGCACACACACATAGAGACATATCACATAGACAAGAATAATACCTCTATGATGAACTGCATGGTCATGTGGAATTTAAGTTGATCATTTTAATATTCAGAATAAGCTTCAAAACAGTTAAAGCCCCATTCATAGCTTTTTTAATGGAATGATTCACTATTTTTTCTTAGTTACCCCACTTACTATTAAATATGCAACTGATGTAATTCCATGGGTAAAGGGAAGATGCATTTTGTGGCACATTGCAAAATGTTTGTGCTTGTTTCATTAAGTTTCTGTGAAGCTGCCTGACTATTTCACATGTTAGAAAGACACCAAGCAAGTATAAAGGTGATTCACTCAGATTTTTCACATGGAGTTCAATAACAAAATGAATATTCCAAGTATAATGGAATACTCAGTGCAATGCCAGCACTGTCAAACTTTGCTGCTCCACTGCTCAAATTTTCCTACACTGTATTTACAATTTCTTCCCTCTATGCTCAGGGAACATCTTCATGAATACCTACAAAGCCATGTCACCACTTCTTTCAAATTCATCCTTCACTGTACACAGCAATGGCTTATTGGAAATACGTCTAAAGCACCTACACAGCCAGTCGCATGTGCGGATAGAAGGGGTAGTCTCTTCTTCTTTATGTAACTAACTCATGCCGTGTAGGATTATCTCACCTGCTACTTCTCCACCTCCTCCCTTTGCTATCCTCACTTCTTGTCTCTCATTTTGCACTTAAATGATTAGCCCCTTTGGGGAAACACCATCTGGCAAGATTTAGGTCTGCTGAATGTACAGTGCTGACCTCAAAGCATTGTGCGTAACCAAATAATATCAGTAACAAGAAACTCTTATGTGCTCTGGCTCCTCAAGGATGATATTCTTGCCAGTTTAGGCTTCCAAAAAATGCTAATATGGGCTGACATAACAAATTAACAACAAGGGAAGTTCACAGAAGGGCAATCCAGCCAAAGCCTGCCAAATATATTAGCATTCATTTTGCAACCTTCTCCCCAGTCTGTGCAAAGTTGATGGTTGGAGGTTACATTTCTGTTAAAAATTGAAGATATTTTAAATGCTAATTAAAACCATTTGTCCTTTCTACCTCTATCTTGGGGTAGAGGAAGGAGAATTTTTTAAAAAAAAAGAGTGGGGGGGGGGGAAGGAGGAACGAGAGAGAAAAGCCAAAACATAAAAGAAAGCTGACTTTGAATAGTAACAAATAGTCTCACATCTCTCCTTCCTTCCTTCTGTGCAGGACAGATAAGAGCTATGCCGATTGAGTGTCAGGACCTTAGTGGCATGGGGGAAAGCTTAGTTTCTGGAGTTCAGGATGCTCTTTTCAGGAAGACAAGGTAAAAGGCTGGGAGGCAGTGGGAACAGAGGAGGAGGCAGTAGAGCAGTATTTCCATTTGTAATATCGCTGTAAGATGTATGTCATTTCACAGACAAAAAAAAGGTAAAGAGAATTAAAATAATAGACCAGCAAACTGTTTAAATAAGTCTAAAAGTAGTGTGCATTTAGAGGATGTAAAATATCAAATTAACTCATTAACTAACTGAGAACTAATCCCCAGGCAGTGGTAATATTTAAGTGGAGGTTTAAGTTGGCACCTAATTGGGAAAAACTAACACATTCCTGTTACAGTTAGAAGTATACTGGAAGGGGAGAAGCTACCCCTTAAGGTAAAAATGAAAATTGAAGCATTTCTGAGCAAACCTTTTTTTTTTCTTTAAATGCTATTTTAATTTCTAAATATAACTTTTTTTTTTTTCTCAGGG
>NW_008668823.1:13949-14689 GCF_000695815.1 Acanthisitta chloris
GTAAGTATAAAATAATTTTTTAATATGCAGTCAGCCTTTTGAAACTTGATCAACTTAAAAATATTAATTTTCCCCAAAAAGGTCTCACAATAAGAAAATATAATGAATTAATAAATAAAAAGAGATATTTCTTTTCTGGCAGTTATACTTACATCCTCTGGACCAGTTGTTCCAGAGTGAATTAGAGGGGAGCTGACAGTGATGTGACTGTTCCAGTTAATGTAGCAACTACTGTACAATCAAGCTGTTATCTCACATGTGCTCTCAGACATGAGTGGATTGTTGCTTGAAAACAAAAATAAAAATACAGCAGAATGCATACATATACCTACATATTTCAACTCATTTGTTTAATTTTATTTTCGAACTAAATATAAAACCTATTTTTTATCTGACTGTAACAAGACTTTCAGATTTTAGTTGGGTACCTAAATTCTTGTTTTCAGCGTCTAAAATGAAGTGTTTATCTGCATAACTTGAGGAAACAGGTCAGAACAAAACAGGCTCAACTGCTGATTTTCTTCAAAACATTGTTGTTCTTATAACCTCAAAGAAAATATGCCAGTTTATATCACAACAGAACCTAATCCTGTAGTTTTACTGTATTCCTTACTCAAGAATTCAATATATGGATGAAAAAATATTTTGTAATAATAACCTAAGGCAAATTCAAACAATGTTAATGATTAGGTGTTTTAATATTTATTTCCTACTTTCAGAACATCTTTCCCTTCCCCTTC
>NW_008668823.1:14728-28797 GCF_000695815.1 Acanthisitta chloris
TCCTTCCCCTACCCCTTCCCAGTCAACCAATCAAATAAGTATTTTTAACTTACATTTTTAACTTGCATTGGTATCTTAGCTAGATATCTCTACAATCGGCCCTTTACAAATTCTACCTCTACTCTTCCCTTGGATCAAGTATTCTTTATATCCCGTGCTGAAATGATGTAAGGTGTTCCTGGGTGCTTTTAAATACTGTATTTCATGCCCCAGAAGTGACAGCTTTACAAAATATTTCAAAATTTCTGTAGGGTACTGTTTGACATCAAAGATGTTATTCTGAAATCCTAGTCAGCCATGGAATTACGATTCTCAAATCAGGGGCTGAAATAAGTATATCCTTTAAAGGGGGAAAGAGAATAGAGAAAAAAAGGATTAAATTAAGAATATTTCAGGGATTTTTTAATTTAAAATTCAAGTGCATGATTTAGACCGTATTTCAATTATCCGCTCAACATTACTCTTTAAGCAAATGACTAGAGTTAACAAGAGAGCTACTACATATTGAATACATTGATTTTTCTGCTTGGTATAAAGTCTAAATAGCCGATTAGAAAGCTGTGAATCAGAAGGACTCAGTGTACCTAATATATCCAGCAATAAATTACGAGCTGAAAGCCATACAAATCTTTGAAGGAGAAATGTATTCCAAGTGCATGACTATAAAAGTTAAATGCATAAATGTTAATGGCAAACCTGTCCTCTCTACCAATTTGTCTACCAAGACATAGTGCACATTTTGATATGTGTATAAAGCTAATGTGGAAAACTATTGAGCTTAAAGGTCTAAAGATGCCACAGATTTATTTAGAGAAAAATGTTACTTAATGAATACTTAACTGAGGAACTTCTAATGATGGGGGGGGAGGGGGAAGTTCACTTTTTTCCCCTTGCAATCATCATCGCATTGGCTCGTCTGACGTCGTGCTGATGCAAAAATTTGGCACACTGCATAACTGGGCCAAAGACATCCTTGCAGTAATTTTATCAGAGCTGATCATGAAGGTTTGATTCAAGGTTTGTATAAATAGATGATCTAGATGAACTATACCAAGTCAAAGGGGAATAACTATCCTTTCTTTAAAGATGGGATATTACTTGACAGATAAAAATAGACTAGTGATATGAAGTGTTACGCCCAAATCCCTTCTAGCTATGTCTCTGTTTGTCACATCCTTACTCTTCTTTTAACTATCTGGCTGTCCATCTACTTTAATTAGTTGTCTATCTGTACCTCTTGTTCCTTCCTAATGGCTGTATCTGTCTATTCACTAGATCTAGTCGTATTACATATATCAGATCCTTACAAAGGTGCTAGCCATCCATCATATACATACAGGACCTCTGCTGTGTCAATCAAAGTCAACTTCACCTTTCTTTTTTATGGCTAAATGGATGTCTGTTGATAATTTCTTAATTCCCTGGCACAGGATCCATTTTTTTACTTCATCTATCTGCATTACTTATCACTTATTCTGGCCCAGAATCCTGATACAGAGCTCTTCTTTTACTATAATAACTACAGTGTATTAGTAGAGTTTTCGCATTGGGGGCAGACTTCATCTGTCAAGACCTGTGGGTTGTTCTGTGTTCTTCTTACTTTTTTTTCTGCAGAATACATATTAGGAAGAAAGAACTAAGGAAACTTTTAATTTCAATATAATGCTTATTTCCAACCTTATTAATTTCAGATTTAAAAAATAATATTATGAAAAACAGTATTTATTAAAATGGCATGATCGCTCTTCCTTATCTTTAAACCTCATATAGTTTGCTCTCTAAGACTAAGTTGTCTTTTTAAGAAGAGAAGAAGCTAATTCCAGAAGGTGAATTACATGTTATTTTAGTCACTAAGATTAGGATGGGAAGAGTCCCCTTCTGGAATTATTTTTCTTTTTTCACTTTCTATCAAGAGAAGCTAGTCATCTGTCTTAGGGCACGTAACTACTTTCTTAACAAGTAGCATGAAGAAGAGAAAGCCCATATCTATTGACACAAGACTAGACAAAAATGACAGTACTAATGTTTCATATAAGTGTCTGGTTCTAGCTGTAAACTTCAAAAAGCTCAAACTCTCAATGCAGGCCCTAGTAAAACAAAATTGCAACTTTTTTGTTCTTCCTTTCCTGCCCACTGTGAAATGAATCTGAACATCCTGGAAAATATAAAAAGAAGTCTATACTTCGCTGTTTGGGAAACTTATATTTGATGGTTTCTTTTCAGATTTCTGAATTAATGTAAAAATACAATTGTTTGTCAGGGATGGTAAGGTAACCAATATATATTTGAACACCTATTGCATTTCCTCTCTTTAGAAAGATCAGCTTCCTAACTGTGTATGACTAAGCTACCATTTCCTTGCAGAAGGACTTTAAAAAACCTACAGAAAAAACAATGTGGGTGCTTTTGTTTACATTCTCAGTTTGTTTTTTTAAGAAAAATATCTGGCAAGTGTGCAAAACTGTTTAGAGTAGAATCTCAATATTTCTTTGCGAGTTATAAATTAACTTGGCAGAGTTGGCCAGAATTAATTGATATATGTCAATGTTTTGTGCATCTTGGACAGAGACTGAAAGAGGATGTCAGGAGGGAGATCACAAGAATGTGACAGAAATGTCATGTTAAAATGTCAAAGACCCTCCAACAGCCATTGCTTAGTAGGAGCAATTAAACTCAAGGGATGCAAAGGCATAATAAAGACACTGAGTAAAATTGGGAATTGGTGAACTATGCAACTTCTTGTGGCCCAGGCAAATGTTCATGCTGGAAATATTTCCATTATTTTCCCAGTCTTGGTCTGTATTTTCCATTAGTTGATAGTTCGAAATCCTCTGAAAAAAATCAGTCTGAATCTATCTTATATGTAATGCATATGAATGTTTCGATCCTCTGGAACAGAAATTATATAATCAAGCCTTTTCCACTAGTACAGCTTTGTAGCACCAATAAGGCCAGGGAAGCTTTGAACAACCAGCTTAATTCATACTCAGATTGTAACAGTTTTGTCCAGCTCATGACACAATGTGATCATCACCTACTGCTGGAAAAATAAAATGTTGAAAGTATCATAAACTTCATTAGCTGAAACTCTCCTATGTACCACAGCTTGAGTAAAGCAGGAGAAAAGAAGGAAGAGACCCTGTAAAGTGGCTTCTCCCTCTGAAATTTGCAGGTCCAAACACAGACACTGACCCAGTGTGTTTATCTGATAAAGCTACAGTCCAGCTGCAACAAGAAGACTCTCAATGTGTGTTTGATGAAGAAAAGGCGAAGAAAACAAAAAAGAATGAAGGGAAGGGAAGGGAAGGGAATAAAGCAGGAGAAAAGAAGGAAGAGACCCTGTAAAGTGGCTTCTCCCTCTGAAATTTGCAGGTCCAAACACAGACACTGACCCAGTGTGTTTATCTGATAAAGCTACAGTCCAGCTGCAACAAGAAGACTCTCAATGTGTGTTTGATGAAGAAAAGGCGAAGAAAACAAAAAAGAATGAAGGGAAGGGAAGGGAAGGGAAGGGAAGGGAAGGGAAGGGCGGAAGAGCTGTAACTGCTTAAATTCACAGCAGACAATGATTTACCATGGTTTAATAAAGTGTGACCAAGCTATAATTGCAGATAACCATTGAAGATATAGTCACAAATGGATGATTTCTATCACTTATTCAATACTAGTGACAGGTAGTTCAATGTGGGTTTTGCAAGACTAATGCTAGAAAAAATGATCATACTATTAAAAAAAAAGAGAAAAGAAGTGATAATTGTAAATCACTGATGAGTTATCACAAAATATAATTACTCATTAGGATTCTGCATAGTTAGAAAAAGTACTGTAGCAGAGTGATATCTATTTTGTGTTGTTTTGTAATTTATGCGGAATGGCAAAATTCTTTGCAAAAATATATCCAAATTTTGGTAATTAAAATATGCTTATTCTAAAAGGAGTTCAATTAATTTGAGTTCTGACTAGTAGATTTCATCATTAATAATTAAGAGTTTGAAAGACAAATAACTTGCAGATCAGCTTCTGCCAAGGCCAAGGAAATAAATTCAATTTTTGTAGCCACATTCTGCTTCCTCTGAGGTCCTTGATCACTGAATTTCCAGCCCAGAAGAACAGGCCATTATCCTGCCTGAGAATATATTCCATTTCAACTCTATCTTCCTAGAATCAAAAGGTCATTAGACTATACATAAAATTTTCAGAAGCTATATTTGCATTAGGAATAGTGCAATAGGATTGTATCTACAAGGAAAAACAGTTGGTGTGGGTTCTGCATATCCTGGGGTGGTTTTTTAGGGCTTTTTTTCCCCTAAAGAGATCTCATCCATGTGCTCTGAGACTGATTGGTGACACTAAACTAAGCCTGGTACATGGGGATGATAAATAGATTAATTTCAGCTGTGTAACCTTCATATCAAGTAAAGTGCTGACATAGTCACAGCAAGACTAGTTCTTTTTTTCAGAATGAAAACCAGGCCAGACCATACCAGAACAGACATGGAATGTGACTTCCAGCCTCCCTGAAAAGTGAACAGTAGCATGAATAGTCTTTTCATTGTAAATCTGTCCTGGTCATAATATTTTGAAAACTTGTCTACTGTTCCATATTCAATTAATGAAAAAAACTGAAGAAGCAGTTGCATCAGGTCATCTACTCTGTGTCCTGCACCAGAGCAGAATATATAACACCCAAATCATTCCTGTAAGGTGTTTCTCTAACTCTTTCTTACTTGTTTTGGCTCCTATAGAGCTCCCATAGATCCTGAAGGATATCTTACCAAATGCAGTGCTAATATAATCTTCTTTATCTAAAGCTGCCTCTATGCACAGACTTGCATATGCACTATGCACACACAACAAGTGCAGAGTAATTGTTTGTGCACTTTCTTACAAGGTGAGCCTGCACACTTTTCACCAGAAATGGTTAGAGTCATGGTGATAGGTAGGTCCTAACATGATTTTTTACTTATCTGCATGGTAGACAGCATATAAATGTAATCTTTTATTTTGTTCTGGCATAATAGGATTCAAAAGAAGAAGAGTAGAGTTATATAAAAGGTATTCTGAGAAGCAGAATAATGCAGTAAAGAGCAACATCTTTCCATGGAATTGTTAAGCTATTATACAGAATTTTGCAGAAAATTGCATCTTTGCAATATGTATTGGTTTTGGAAATCCTGTAGAAAGTTTATTGTGCTCTGAGGTTTTACAGGCATTTTTTTGGTAAAACTATGCATAACACAATCCAAGACAGAATACCCTCATGGAGAAAAGAAAAAAAATAAAGAAGAAAGAAAAGTGGTGCACAAATAGCAATGTTTACTGTGCTATTGATAATCATATTTACCTTTATAGCTGAAAAAATGTGAGTCTTTGCAAAATTATGAATGATTCAGAAAATAGTGCCCGAGAATTTTCACTTGTCAGGGTCCTTTTTCTATGGTGCAGCAATATGAGTCATTCTGTTCTCCTGGTTTCTCAGACTCCCCTTTTGCCTGATGTAGCGGGTTGACCCTGGCTGAATGTCAGTGACCCAGGAAAGCAATTCTGTCACTCCCCTCCACAAAAGGACAGGGGAGAGAAGATATAACAAAAGGTTCAGTTGCAATAAGGACAGGGAGAGATCACTCATCAAATACTGTCACAGGCAAAACAGACTTAACTTGGGAAAATTAAGTGATTTGATTACTAACAATATCAGAGCAGGTTAATAGGAAAATAAATCAGACCTTAAAAGCATATTGCCCCACACCTCCCTGCTTCCCAACTCTACCTCCTTCCCCAAAGTGGTGCAGTAAGAGAGGGAGTGAGGGTTATGGTCAGTTCATCACATGTAGTTTCTGCCACTGCTCTCAAGGACAGGTGTCCTTCCCCTGCTCCAGCATGGGGTCCCTCCCATGGAAGACAACTGTCTACAAATGTCTTTGACATGTCCTTCCCATAGGCTGCAGGTTTCCATGAACTGCTCCAGCATGGATTATTCTCCACAGGGTGCAGTCCAGTCCTGCAGGAACAGCCTGCTCCAGCATGGGTCCTCCACAAGACCACAGGAAACCAGCCCTGGTGTGGGTGTCCTCTCTCCATGGGTCTGCAGGTCCCTGCCAGGAGCCTGCTCCATCAGGGGCTGCACATGGGTTCTCAGCCTCCTTCAAGAATCCACCTACTGTGGTGTGGATTTCCTCCACAGGCTGCAGGTGGATTTCTACATCCTGTTAACCTCCATGAGCTGCAAGGGGACATCTTGCTTCACCATGGTCTGCACCACACATCACAGGGGATTTTCAGCTCCAGCTCAGCTCCAGGGCCACATAGTTGATAAGAGGAGTGGAGCATCTGCCCTATGAAGACAGGCTGAGGACGTTGAGGCTCTTCAGCTTGGAGAAGAGAAGACTGCATGGAAACTTCATAGCAACTTTTCAATATCTGAAGAGGGCCTCCCAGGGGGGGACTCTTTGTTAGGAACTGCAGTGATAAGACAAGGGGTATTGGGTTCAAACTGCAAGAGGGGAAGTTTAGGTTAGATATTAGAAAAAAGTTTTTTACTGTAAGGGTGGTGAGACACTGGAACAGGTTGCCCAGGGATGTGGTGGCTGCCCTGACCCTGGTGGTGCTCAAAATCAGGCTGGATGAGGCCTTGAGCAACCTGGTCTAGTAGGGTGTGTCCTTGTCCATGTCAAGGTGTTTGGGACTAAATGATCTTTAAGGTCCATTCCAGCCCTAAAATTCTGTGTTTCTATGGAAATGGTGCTAAAGTCTCATTGACTTCAAGTGATACAGATAGGTTAAGTGCTGGATTCAAAATGCTGCCCCCTCTGAGATATATTCACTTTTATAACAACCTTGTTAGAAATGAGAGAGTCTGTGCTTATGGACAGTCATGGATAACATTTTGTGTGTGTTTGTGTGAATTCTGAGCTTGGGCAATATATATTTGCCTCACTTTCCCAACATTTAATCTAAAACAAATTTTGTTTTTGAAGTCTGAGTTTTTCAGGGGTTCTCATGATTCCACCAGGTTTTAAACAAAGAGAAAGAACAAAGCCCCATCAACAGATGCTAAATTAAAAATTATCATATTTTTTTATGCATTTGATGCAAAATTACATACCGCATTAATAGATTCACATATATTCACATATTTTAAGACATGTTTCTACTAGGATCATCTATTTTGAGAGTGTGATATGCTATATAACTTCAACATAATATTTAATACTGCATGCTCAGCAATTCTCACTGAAAAAGAACACATTTACAGAAAAATATACCAAATATTTGCTTATTTTCAAATGAAAATGATTGATAGTTTGCCTCATTTGATAAAATGAACTAAAGATTAATCATATAGACATCTTTTCTAATTTTTTTCCTAGTATAAACATCCAGCAAACAAATCTCTTAGATAAAGGATGCTGATATATTACAGCTGATCTTGCAGTTGGTGGACCAAATTCATTGCTTGCATAAAACAATGTAGCTCCACTGGACTGAATTAAGCTATGCCTGAGATATCAAAAACTAGCAGACTCAAAAATGAGAGGGTTTATTACAGAGAAACTTCTAGTTCAAAATACAGATATATGAAGAATTGCAATGACCTTTTGCTTTAGTGTGTCTACAAAGCAGTCTAACTGACATAAAAAAAATGATTCTTCTGAGAAAAAACATATGGACAATAATTACAGATTCCTTGGAAGCTAATGATTTGGATTCACCTCTTGGTGTTAAGTATAGAATATGAAATACACTATATGGAATTATTCTCCTGTATGCTAAATTACATATTAGCTCATGGAAATCTGTTGAACTGCTTAGTAGGAAATAAATATATATATATGTCAAGATTTAAACCAATTTATTGACACAACTGTTGTTGCAGATTTCTGTAACTGCATGCTAAACTCCAATTCCAGAAATGTTGTTGGTTCTCAGGAATAAAAAATACATAATCTTTAAGAGCTATCAGTTGCAGAGATTGGATTGTATCTGCCACTTTCATGCTTCTGTCCATTGTGGAATATTCTCAGGGTCACAATGGGGTTTTTTTGGCTGAGAAAGGAGTCTATGTGTAGTCAGGCTGACTGTCTCTCAGCACTCTCCATCTGCACTGAAAGTGCCCACTAATAGGTTTGAAATGACAGTACATTTGTCCTCTGGGGAAGATTAGGTTAAGCTGTGGAAGATTTCTGCTTCTCTCATACAGAAAGTTTTAAACTGGATGTTTTTCACAAAGGAAGGGATTTTATGACCTTTTGATTGTCTACAGAATTCCAGAAGCTTTTCAAAGTAATAGCAGCCTGTGTAAAAGAATGTATGAACTAAACCGAGCCTTTATCGTGTCTGATAGTCACATTCCCCTTAACTTTCTGTACATAAGCTTTTTCACCGCATTGCTATTAAAAAGTGTCATTAAATGATGCTTTGCAAGAAGAAATTTATCTGCTGTATTGAACTGTCTGGAACCCTACTAAACACAAGTATGTGTGTGTGGCAAAGGAAGGTAAAAGCAAGGAACCAGGGTTAAGATTTTCAAATTAGAGAAGTTCCCTTTGTATGCCACAATCATTTGGGAAAAGAAGGAAAAAAGCAACACTGTCTTTTGGGGGGTTTTCTACATCGTATTTCTTATTAAAAGAACTTTTTGGCTTTAATTGACATAGAATTTACTGCGACTATATTTCAAAGACAAGGGATCACCTTTTTTTGGGTCATTGCTAGGCCTTGTTTAAAAAGAAGCTCATGGCCTGATGCCATCAATTCTTCAGAGTCCGGTTGAGGTTCAATTTTTTTGCATTGTTGGGCTCTCTAGACTTCAGGTGGAGCTTTTAAGAATCTTACAGGAAGCAGTAATGAAAATCAGGCTCTTCAAATATCTCTGGTAGGTCTGTGGAAAAATATTCAGAATTCATGCCCGCTTCTCAGACACATATATGGGACCTAGGTCTCCTGGTGCTAACCTATCAGGTACCTTTTTTCTCTGAATAATGTTTTAATTCAGAGGGAACTGTGAGTATGTTTTCAGATAAGATTCAGGTAGAGAAGGGGTCTCTGTTCCTGATATGATACGGAAATATTTGGAAAGTCATCTCAAAAAGGCCTGGCCTGTGAAAATGGTGTGGTATATCCCCAAAATAAAATAGCCCATACCCTGGAAATGGTGAATGTTTGTTTGCCTGACACAGGGAACTACTGGCATATCCTTGCATTGTTATGTCACATGTCCAAAGAACACAACTGCAGAACCATGTTAGTATGTTATTGTCATTATTAGGCCTGAGTTAAATATCAGGCTTGTCAGTTGTGCACAATATCAGTTAGCAGCTATAAATCAGTCCCTGGAGAAAGTTGTGAACATCAGCAAACTTTGTTCAGAAAGTTGCCTGCACATGTGTAACCATTGACGTGACTGTAGTTTGTCATGCCAGTCTTTCCCCTGGAATATCAAAGGAATGGTCCAAGTCCCTTGGTCTAATCACAAGCTTATGAAATTTAACAAATGTTTCTGAAATCACTTCTCTGTGTATTGAATGTCACCACTTCACCACAGAGGTTCCTGATTTATACTTAGATGGAATTTATTATAGTTGTTGTTGTTAGAGTGACCTTGTATGAATTTTTGATCCATCATATTGAAAGCCAGATTGCAAAATGCAATGACAAGTACCCCTTACTGCATAAAAAGTCAAATGTGTTCTTGAAAAGAACAATGTACATAGAATGAGTCTAGGGAATTGACCAGCCCTTTTTGTTGGTATTTGTCATCTAGCAGGTTCAGTTCTTCCAAAAGAACTGCTCCTGGACTCTAAAACTGGAATCAAGAAACATTTGACTTCAATCATGTGTAACTATGTGATACCTTTATTTGAAATAGTTACAATTCTTGCTTGAATAATACATCCACATTTCATGGCCAAATTCTAAATGATGTGCAAAAAAAAGATAGGTTTCAGAGAAAAGCCTTACAAATGACTAATGGATTAAATATGTCTCATCATGATTCATTCAAGGTACTTGGTCTATCCAGCTTATAAATAGTGGTGACTCAACAATAGTTTATAAATATGTTTCTTCTAAATGTGAGAAAGAGAATTTGAATTAAAAAGTTTAGCAGACAAAATGAAGTAAGATTGAGTGTGTGTATGTTGAAGTTAGAGAAAGATGAACTATAAATAAAACTAGGGTTGATCAAGAAATGTAATTAACATGGGAATAATATGTCAAGGATTGTATTGGTCTTTTCATGACTGGAAATGTTTAAATCAAGGATTTACCTCAACAATGGAAGAGATTGTCAAGAGAGGCCATAGAATCTCAATAGTTGGGGGCATTCAAAATGTAACTGAATATGACCTTGAACAACCTTATCTAACTCTGAAGTTGACTATAACTTGAAAATTGTCCTTGGTTTGAGTCAGAGGTGTCCTTAATCAGTGGAAATGTCTGTTATTTGAAACTTCATACAGGCTTGGTCTTGCTCTTCACCTTCATATGTCAAAGGACTTGCAGCTTAACATAGGAATTATGGCCTACAAAAAAAGAACAATGATTGAGAAAGGAAATGTCAAATCCTGTCTTTTATGATACCGTTACCTGGGTGGCTTTTTCCTCTTCTCCTCCCTTCGTTGCTTTGCCACCTGAACAGTTCTGATAATTTTGTACCATCGCTTGCTTTCTACATAGCATGAAATTGAAATAAAAGAAACACTAATAAATAGCAGAAGAACTACTCAGCTTAGCAAATTGGCTTCACAGAAAGTCAAAGAAAAGGTATTTCTGAAATCCTGTCACTATTTGTTCCTGAACACTGGCAAACAGCACTACAAATGGCCTGGGTTTAGACCATTCCTTGACCAACCTGGTTGAGCAGGGCCATAAGTAGACATTTTTCCTCTTCATATCCCTGCTTCACATAAAGACGTGTACTGTAGCTTCTTATTCAGGTTTTCAGCCTTCCAAATAACCTGAGCTGCTTTCTGGGATAAAAATTTCCCTGCTGCTTCTATCAGACCTGAGTGGTTAAACAATAAATTAAGGATCTCTCTCATCTTGTGCACATGTTGGGAACTGGTGCTATATTCTTCTGAAACACTTGGTTAAGTTATTTGGGGCCTTGTTCTGCAATTTCCCCCTTTATTTCAAGTCCTCAGAACCTGAGGATGAAGAATTACTCTAGAAACCTTATTGTCTGGACAAAGCATGTAAATTAGCTTTTTGTAAAGCTCAGGAACTGAAATTACAGGCTCTGAGCCATTCCAGTAGACAGATGAGTGGAGTATATTACTTTTTCCCATCCTGTGATTAAGCATATAACCTTTATTTGTGTCTTAAATCAGGCTGGAAGCACACAGGTCTGGTTGACAGTGTACGTTTTTTGAGAAGCAGAAGCACAACGGAAACAAAGCACTTGTAATGGTCCACTGGTTTCTGGCTGACAGCTCAGGTTTACTGTAGATGCCCACTGTCTTAACAGTATTACTGAGAAATCTTCGAAAACTTTGTTCTTTATAGTCATCTCTCCATGTAGCAGAACTGCAGAGAAGATCAGCGTTAGAGAAGTAATCATTTATAGTTCTTCTACTAATGATCTGGTTTGCATTGTTCCAGTATATACCAAAAGTCTTTGATGGGATCAGTTAGCCATCTCAGTACTACACAGTTAATATATGTTGAGTATTCCTACATTGAAATGATGTATTTTATTGTATTCAGGTCAAATACGCTGGGAAAAAGCTGTTAAGAAAAATACAATCTCTGCATATTTTTAGAGCCATATTTTTTAAAAAAATAAAATTTTGTTTATTTTTTTTTGTTTCTGAAGATAATGCTAGTTCAAGCAAAGCTGTTGGACTTGCAACAGTAATTAAATCAATGAAAACCTATGGTAGTGTCAGACCCAAAAATTAGAATGGTCCTTTCTGGACATTAGATCTACAAATCTGTGCATCTATAAAAGAATTGTATAAGAAGCCTGATTTATATTTAGAAACCATCTAGAACATCCCATCAATGAGGTGTCTGAAACAAATATACAAAGGCAGGTGGAGGAAAAGGTTTAATTTTTTTTATAAACATTCCTCCCCCCGCTGCCTCCCCACATGTGTAGAGAGAGAGAGAGAGATCTTTGCTTCTTAAAGTGAGCAACAAATTTCTGAGATTTCCATGTATTTCTAAAAGAAAAATAAAGCAAAATCTTCCAAATATTGTTAAGCCTTCATCACCTTGATTTTCTCTTTCTCCCTCTCTCTCTCTCTTTTTCTCATCAGATGTAACTAGCTAGTTTGAATGTCTTAGACATTCCCAGCAAAAGATTTCTAAAAATCAAGAAGCCGGCATGAAACATTTTGGTTTCTGTCAAGCACTCTACTTCAATTAAAATATACTTCAAGCTAGTGTTTCCACCTCTTATTTCACTCTCAATAACACAATATAATCTTAGTGCTTCTTCCTTTGAAGCCATCATTTCTTATCACCATTTTTCTGCTCTTTCCTTTCCAAGCTTAGGTTGCAACATGTCTTTCTATACTTATTGTTTCCTGGGACTATCCCCAAGCTGTCAAGTTTCTTCATGCCTGGCACACACAGAATAATTCTTTCAGTAAGGGGAAAGATAAAAACCTGAATGTTGCATTTTAAACAGGCAACAATTCACACATTTGTTTGATATGGCCTCTGCAGTCCCAGATTCACTTCGTCTGAGCTGGCTATGCCTTTTGAGGATTTGGGTGCTTATATCCTAAGCTTTTTTCTTATATGCATTCCTGTATAAGGTTTGTGTGCCAAGGCTTAGGTAGCAGTGGGGAGCTACAGGGGTGATTTATGTGAGGAGCTGTGAAACAATGACAGCTGTCACTAAGACAGACCCAATGCTGCCCAAGTCCAAGTCCATCAGTGATGGTGGAATCACCTCTGGGGAAATGTATTTAAGAAGGGGAAAGAAATTTTGTGCAACAGCAATTACAACCAGAGAGGAGAATGTGTGATTGAAAAAGCCCTGGAGATACTCAGGTCACTTCAGAAGGAGGGACAGAAGGTTGTCCAGGCACTGGAGCAGGGGTTCCCCTATAGCCTGTGATGCAGACCTTGGTGAGGCAGATTGTGGCCCTGCAGCCTGTGAAGGTCCACAGGGATTCAGAGATCCACTTTCAGTTCCTAGAGGACCCCACACCAATGCAGATGGATGCACAATGGAGGCTGTAACCCAGTGGGAAAATTGCATTGGAGCAGGATAAAATATGTGCATTAAAATAAATGAACAGTTATTGTTGTTCCACTGATACAGACTGGCACATATTCTTTGGGGTTTTTCCCAAGCATTTCAGAGCAGAGCATTTCAATGACTCAGTTTCCAAGGTCTCTTAGGCATATGAACTTTGTTATAATTCAGGATACAATGCATTATGGTACAGGAAGGGGATCAGGTTTTTTTGGGGAAGCAAATATAGAGGTATATCTTGACATGTGTTTGTGTTTTAAAAGAAATTTTATATGGCATTGCACTTTTCTCTGCATACCCTTAAATGAAACACTTCCTGTCTCTTTGTTCTTCATATCACCTACCTCACATCTTGCTATTGAATATATTGAGGTGCTGGAGCATGTCCAAAGAGATTAGCAAAGCTGTTGAAGTGTCTAGAACACAAGTCATGTGAAGAGCAGCTGAGGGAGCTGGTTTTGTTTAGCTAGGAGAAGAAAGAGGGACACCTGGGGAGGACCTTCTTGCTCTCTGCAACTACCTGAAAGAAGGTTGTAGGAAGATGTGGGTTGGTCTCTTCTTCCAGATACCAAGTGATAGGATGACAGAAAATGGCCTCAGGTTGTGCCAGGGAAGGTTTAGATTAGATTTTAAGAATAATTTTTTTCACCAAAAGGTTTATTTAATAGTGAACCGGCTTCCCAGGGAACTGGTGGAGTCACCATCCTGGAAGTATTTAAAACACATAGATGTGGTACTTAGGGATGTCGTTTGGTGGTGGGCTTGGCAGCATTAGTTTTATGTTGGAGTGCGATGATATTAAAGGTCTTTTCCAATGTAAATCATTCTATGATTCATTGATTAAGAATTTCTGATTTGC
>NW_008668823.1:28864-33119 GCF_000695815.1 Acanthisitta chloris
GTTTGAAGAAATTATTACATGTGAACTGGACATTTAATAATAGCATATATGCTATTTGAATAGAAACTCATTGACCTAAATGACCTAAGGAGCTAAATGGCCTAAAGTCATTCCCACATATTGCAAACTTTTGTCATTAAATAGTTATTTAATATAGAAGATACTAATGAGATTTGCATAATTTAGGCTAAATTCTCTGACATTTAATGCATCCCACTTGCCCCAAACCAAGCACATGTAAGATAGATGAAATATTTAAAAATATCTTAAACATCAAGATTTTTGTTGAACAAATACCTACAAACCATGTTTAGATGGTTAATCCTTTAATATCTATGTATTCAGACACATGTTCAAGTTAGCCTGGCTTATTTTATGAAACAAGTCTCAGTAAATCATAATTTACTCTACCGCATCCTGCAACAAACCCAAGATTTAAGTATTAACATAGACCTGAAGGTGATGTTGTTTACCTCTTTATTAATGTGTTTACTTCACTAATAGTCAGTTAGTACAGCAATATACTGTAAATAGTTAAACCTCAGTCGCAAAGTTCAGATAGATATTGTCATGGTTTAACCACAGATGGCAGCTCAGCTCTATACCACCACTCTCACTCCAGCTGTGTAGGGCTTGAGGAAGAGAATCAGAAAAACAGAAGTGAGGAAACTTGTGGCTTGAGATAAACACAGTTTAACAGGCAAAGCAAAAGCAGCATAACAAGCAAAGCAAAACAAGCAATACATCCACAACTTCCCATGGGCAGGCAGGTGCTCAGCCATGAAATGAACAGACCAAACAGACCCAAATGAACAGACCCAGCACACATATGAATATTTGTTTTAACCACGGTTCAGAGCAGGAGTTGTGAATAGTTGTTTTGAGCTCTCTAGTAGTCAGTAAGTATTAAGTAAAAATGTTTTAAAATTAATTTTTAATGAACTCACTTTAATTGTGAGGCATCTGTTTCTCCTTTAATTTGGGGACTTGGCAACCAGTAAGTTTAGTCTTAGAGATCTGGTTTGGTATTTTTTTCTGTGTTTTTATATTTTAATAAAAGTTATATGTTGCAAGATGAAATGGCCTTTATTTTATGTTTCTGGACTGAATATAAATTTTATCTTATGTGCATGGGCAAGCCAAAAGTGTACTGACTTATCCACACACAAATATTTGCATAATGGCAGAAAGGATGCCATTTTTACTACATATCTGCATATGGTTAACCTTACCAGGAATCTCAAGAGTAAACACAACCCACAAACAGCAGATTCATAGGAACTAAATCCTGAATAATTTTTTAACAAGTGCCTTGGATTTTCATCTCTAGCCCTGAGAGAAATATCTCCAGGAGAAAATAGTTTATGTTTTGGTTGATTCATGTGTATAACATTTAACAAGACTGAACTTTGCTAGGAAATCTATTGAATTCAGTGAAAGCTCCAGCTTGAAGTTTTATTATGACTGAGGATAGTTTTAAGGTCAGTTTTGAAACTGACCCCAGATAGTTTTATTGTGACTGAGGAAAGAAGCATGTAACCAAAACAGGGAGAGTTTATAAGTGAGAAAACTGATCAGAGACTCAGCTGAGTTCACCAGTAGGCCAAGATTAAGCACTAACTCTTTAAAGATCTCTCTCCTCCCATTCTGTTATGAATATTATACTCAGAGTGCAAATTTCAAAATCTCACTGATAAGGAAACCCAAAATCTATATAATATAATAATTTGTACTCACTCGGGAAGAATGGATCCTGAGGATGAAATTGTTCTTTGTAGTTTAACAGAACAGAGATCTGCATCTCAGGACTATACATAACAGGAAATTATCTACTAAGAACGTGTAATCTGTCAGCAGGTATTGTGGAAGGTGTATGCTAATAGTTGTATACAAGATTTTCTTTCAGAACAGGCATAAATGGTGAGAAGTGGGAATCTTCACAAGTTTGAATGCAGAGCTGCTCGCACACAGTATCATTCTGCTCATACATAGAGATGTAGTCTTGGTCATCAATTTCATTACTTCCTAAGAAAATTAAACACCTCTGAGAAGAAATTTTGAGGGCTTATATTTTATATGTAGACATTATTTGCAGTGATAAAGATATAGCTTATTGATAAAGTCTCTAATCTCTCTGTCATATTCCTTGCTTAGGAAATTTGGTCTCCTTCTTTGCATACTCTACAGCAAGGAATATCTTTCGTGGTTCTGTATCTGGAGTCTAGAACAGGGCAGTTGTTGTCCAAAGCATAACTCTTAGGGACTGTTTCAGAAACAGGAAAGATTAATGACAATAATAAAAATGTCTACTAATATGTGAAATTAAGGAGAGCCACCTGCAGGTAGGTGATAATCATATTAAAGAAACTAGTGAACATCTGTAATTCTTTGTTCCCATTTATCATTTGGTAAAAGAACTAGGTCCTAAATACAGCCATACTTCTTTGCGTATATTGTAATAACAATGTGAAATAGGATTTAGGAAGCTAAGCGTAATGTCTCTGATAGCTGAAAACATGTAACACTGGTATATGCAGACTACAGCTGCCTTTTCCCACCACTTCTTCCAGGTAGTTTGCAGAATTTCTGTGATATATGGGGAGAAAAAACCTCCTAGAACAAAGCAAAACAAACAAACAAAACCCCAAAGATATATACAAAAGGGAAAATCAGACAGTTGCTTAAATATTTGCATTTCTTATTGTGTGTTAATAAGAAATGTCACCAACAATAATAAATATGTACATATATACATAATACCAAATAGCACTGTTAAAGGTGAAGATAGCAGACTATTTTATTTATTTTATTTCTGATCACTTAAAGAGTACTAATACTGACTGTGACATTTTGAGACCATAAATTACTTTCTAGTAAGCAACACACCTGCTTCTCATAATCACAGTTTAAAAATTAAAAAAAAATTAAAAATTAAAAAGCCCCATACTTCTTTTTCCCTTTTTAATGGTTAATTAGGTCACTAATCAGAAGAAATCCTTAAGAGAAAAATGAAATGTTTACATTTTGCAATTATTTGCTACTGTGAATAATAGATAAACATGCTACTTATGGTTAAAGTGGCTTTCAAACCCTTTTTCTGCCATTAGGGCATGAACTGACTGCAGAATCAGTGTATTTTATTTGATATATTGCCACATTATCTACTTCAAAGCTTCCATTTAGTTTGGGTCACTTGCATTTCATTATACTGTACCTTGGCTGAGTGCAATAGAAAAAACCACAACTTTATTGCAACTGCAAGCTCCTAATTAAACATCAGCCATAAACTGAGCTGGCCATTACAGATGATATATATAAAAAGGTTATATTCTTTGGAATCACTCTGTCATTTAACATGATTAATATAAATGTGTTCTTGTAAATAGGAGTTGATTTGTTATATGTATAATAGATACGATTAGCTTTATATTGAGACCCAAGACATGAAAAAAATAAAGAAATACATAGATTTCTCATTCCATAACCTTGTTAAATATGGTACAAGCATGTATATACATAAACAGATGCAGAGATGTGTTTGGTTTATTAGAGCATTCTTAGCTGTTATCACTCTAGGTGCAGACAGATTTGAACTTAAAAATGCATGTCCAGGGTAAAATTAACCTCATACTGAGGAGAAAAAAGGAAGTTATTTATGTCAGTTAAAAGTCTCTCTTTCCTGCAAAGAGGAAGAAACTGATCTTCAGACCTTTCTTCAGAGAACAGTATAAGCAGATTTCATGCCTTGAAGCAAAAAATTCAGATGGATCTCAAGAAGGACACCTTTGAAACTGAGTGATATTTCATATAGAAAAAGTTATTTTTAATTCAATTACTGAAAAATCAGTTTCACCTTAATTATAGAAAGAATATTTTTTCAGCTCAAAAACATGGTTTCTTGGTTTCCAGCTGAAGAAAATCTTGTTGGCATAGAGAAGAAATTAGAAAATTTTCAGCCAACACGGTACATGCCTTAAGACTGAAATTTTGTATATTAAGGAATTAAATGCCTATAAAGTTCGATTTCCACCTTCTTTCCATCTTTCTTCTTATCGTTGTATCCGCACTCAATTATGCAAGTATTGATTGTTTGTGGGATCACACAGAGAGCCATTTTCAGCAAGTGATGTGATTCCAGAAAATTTGTATATGTTTATGCTTCATAGTTTGCAAGGTTTTTTATATAGATTTCTCAGAGGTATACGCATTTTATCAAGCAATGGAACACCAGTCAATTACAGAATACAGACTGCGG
>NW_008668823.1:33152-36125 GCF_000695815.1 Acanthisitta chloris
TCCATATTCCATTTAATTTTAGTTCTAGTTAGTGAGGATGAGTGTTGCTATCCTTGGACTCATATACTTACAAGGCAAAGAGAAAACCATCCTTGGGACCTTTCAAATCTCAGGTGATTCCATTTAATTTTAGTTCTAGTTAGTGAGGATGAGTGTTGCTATCCTTGGACTCATATACTTACAAGGCAAAGAGAAAACCATCCTTGGGACCTTTCAAATCTCAGGTGTTTTTTATTACACTTCCAACTTAAAAAATCAAATAGCTTAAATTTGCGATGGATTCTTCAAGACCAGCATATAGGAAGCTACAAATATTCTGTTCCTTATATAGAAGTGCAGACGTTTGTTTGTACTTTGAAGATATGACAATAGTATTTGAGCCATGCAAATGTAATAGTCCTAAAATGTGTTACCTGACCAGGGCTCAGATGAACAGAAAAAAAAGAAATTAAATACTTAGTCTCTGAAAATCAGATTTTCAGCTATGTTCAGCTATAAGAAAAAGGAGAGAGAATAATTATCAGAAAAAAATAGAGAGAATAATCACTAATAAATATTTTCATCTGGCAATTCTCATCATGTCATACTGTTCAAAAAATTCAGTTGTCTGAACACAAAATGAGTTGTCCCCAGAGACCTGTGCTGTCCAGTTTAGCTGGATAATCTTCCTTTCTTAGTATCTGCCCCTAATCTTGAAAAAGAAATTGAAAAAAATTTAAAAAGCATCTTTTTTCCTGTGTACTGGAAACATAGCCAACCTTGCAATAAAATATACAGAGGCCTAAACTGAAGAAAAAGTAGATCAGTTATTATCGATTCCTAGGTTAAAATGCAGGGGGTAACCCATAGTATGTATTCTATTACAATCTCCAGAAGCTGTTGAAGCAGGTGGGGGCAGTGATCGTTATCTCCTCATCCCTGATGGCTCCCTCAGAGGGCTGTCTCTGTTTAATGGGCTGTCAGGGACCCAAGCATGCATAGAGTTACATCATCCCATCATAAGATGCTTCATCCCAGCAGGGGAAACAAGCATTCCCACATGGGGGTGGGGAGCCAAACATTCCCACAGGGATATAAGCTGGGGTTTGGACCAGCACAGATGCCCTTTGCCTGCTGGATTCCCAGAGGACAAGAGCTGCCACTGGACCTTCGGGTGAGGAGCAGATCTACGGGATCACTGCTCCAACAGACCCATCCCTCCAGGAAGGTTACTTTCTGGTTTCTTTTTGTTCTGTTTTGTACTGTTGCACTTGTTGTTTTGTTTTTCCTATTAAATTGTATTTCTGATTTGGAGTTTCTCACTGGTTTGCTTTCAAACCAGCACATATTTTGGCTCGATACTGAGAAAAAGTCAGATTTACAATTTTTGTATTGCAGAAGTCACATATTCACTATGATGCTGCAAATGCTTACATGGGAGTTGTACCTATGTCTCTCTATTTTTCCGCATGTGGAGGGGAGCTACCTGCCGGTTGTAATACTCATGTATAGATCAAAGTATGGTATGAGAATTACTTCAGGAATCTTATGTCTATTGCATAATAACCCTCCAGGCAATCAACATTATTTGGAGCATATTCTCAATTTGGTATGCTGGTCCTAGTCTAGGCTTCTACTTTTGGAGCCTCTTCAATTGCACCCAGCCCCTGAGGGGCGAGAAAAGAACTTTTTTTTGCAGGCTTTTGGGCCTGACACAGCAGTTTTTGCAAATATGGAGTTCTTTCTGAATGTCAAGGAGGGCATAAACTTGTTGTTGGTTTGGCTTGGCATGGCCTGTACCATGTATACCATGCTTAAAGTCAGAACGCTTGGTGTGGCGCATCATCCTCAGAAGGAGGAAGAAAACAAAGGCAGCTTCAGTGTCTCCCCACAAACCATCACTGAACCAGAACAGCCTGAACTGGTAGCAGTTGCCCGGTTCAGAAGAAGAAATCAAAGAGCAAATCAGCTTGCATAGTGACTGACGAGGATGCGGCAGGACCTTCGTGCCGAACAGAAGAGATCATCATTCATTCTCTATCCCTGGGTGAGCTGCATAAGCTGCAGAGGGAATTCACCTGCCAGACAGATGAGCCCATGCTGTCCTGGCTGCTCAGCATCTGGGACCCTGCAGCCAACAACACCATGCTGGATGGAAGTGAGGCCAGGCAACTGGGATCCCTGTCCCAAGGTGTGGTCATTGACCAGGGACCAGGAGAAATTAAGAATCTCTCAGTCTCTGGTGGTGACTGCTGACAAGTGTAAAGGACAGATACCTTTGTAAAGAAGACCTCCAGATAAACCAAGGAAATTGGTGCATAAAGGAACAAGGCATCCGATGCCTGAGGGAATTGGCTGTGCTGGAGATAATTTTCTCAGAAGATGAGAGATCTCCTAAGAACCCAGCTTGATCAAAGAGGGCCATCAGAAACAGAAAAAGGAGCTTAAGGAAGAAATCTACTACATCTCGCCAGAACCTGCGGGAGTTCTCGTACAAAGAGGCGATGCCATTATCATCTTCGTGAATATCTCATGACTGACCTTTATTATTTACAAAAGTGAATCTTTTATACACACCTATTATAAGCGCCCACTTATCATTGGTTAACTACTGTTACTAGCCCACCTTACAACATAATTGGTTATTAACATATCAATCATAAAATGCCCCAATCATTATTCTTCACCTCTAACCATCTTCAGCTTCTGCATCCCACAGCCAGGAGCTGCTTACCTTCTACCTTCTTTCTCACATTCCAGCTGCAGCTGTGTCCTTCAACAGCTTGGTTTACAGCTTGCTCAGGCCCTGCTAGCAAGGCTGGATTGCTCACATGTCCATTAGCAAACAGAAATTCTCCCACAAGAACCAACAAGAGTCTGCCATTAGGAGCAGGTGTCCTCCTGCAGGGAGAGAGAATACACTCCAGGAGGTAACCTCTGGTTTGTGCTTCAGGAGCACAGAGAAAAATGAGTAAGTGGGATGGAAAACCCACC
>NW_008668824.1:0-3399 GCF_000695815.1 Acanthisitta chloris
CCACCCACTCGCGGACGTTCCCCCGTCATGCTCTCACACCTCTGCCCACCCGTGGGCACCCTGGCACTCACGGGGAGCCCCCCCAGACCCTAAAGAGGTGCTGCCACGCAGCTCCTGCATCCCCGGGGGATGCTGCGGGGACCAGCGCGGTGCTCCAGCCGCTGGCACGGGGGGGCGCCCAAGTCCCTGGGCACAGCACGGACACAGCTCCGGGACGAACCTTCCCACCTTTATTCTGTAAACAGAGTTTTCCTGCCGCTATCCCAACTCCTGAGTCCTTCCAAAGAGGTCGGGAACACCAGAGTGGGACGAGGGACCCGCGGCCCCCCGGGACCCGCCGGGAGGGGAGCTCAGCTCCTGCGGCTCCCACCAGCAAGACCCCCTGGTCCTGGGGAAGCACAGGACTGCAGCTGCGGAGATGTCCCTGTAGAGCATCCTGAGGTCCTCACAGCGTTTGGGGACATCGGAGGGACCGGAGCATCCCTGGGGATACCTCTTGGAGTCAGATCCCACTGTGCTGTAGCTCTTGGAGCAGGACGAGGGATGCCAGACAGCAGAGCCCCAGGAAGGGGACAGCATCCTCCCAGGGATGGGGACAGCATCCTCCCAGGGAAAGGGACAACAGTCCCCAGGGAAGGGGGCAGCAGCCCCCAGAGAAGGGGAGAGCATCCTCCCAGGGATAAGCACAGCATCCTCCCAGGGATGGGAACAGCAGCTCCCAGGGTGGGCACAGCAGCCCCCAGGGAAGTGGAGAGCATCCCCCCGGGCCTGGCAGGACACATCACTGGTATTTCTTGCCCCGGGGCAGGCTGGCAGCGGCGGGAGGCAGGAAGAAGGCAGGAGAGCGCAGGCAGCGAAGCGCCAGGAGCTGCGGCCCCAGCGCGTAGAGGATGTTGGAGAGGAGGAAGCTCCACAGGACTTCGTCAGGAGTCTGGTAGGGGAAAGGCGTTCGGGTGTGCAGCGACGAGCCCAGGTGGGAGAACTGAGCCTGGGGACACAGGACAGGGTGGCACCAGGGGGTTTGGGTGCAGCCCACCCGGCACCAAAGGGTGTTTGGCACCCCCAGCACATCCTATCTATAGCCCTGCAGCTCTCTCCAGCCTATTTCTGTCCAACTCATCCCTGGTTCCAGGCAAATCCACCGAGGCCAAAGTAATTATCAGGCAGCAGAAGTGGTGAAGCTGCTCCACATGCAGCTACTGGTGTGGAGCTGCTCCCACAGCACAGCCCCAGCCCTTGGCTTGCTCTCTGCTGGTTGGGACTGATGCCCAGCCCGGGGGTCCCACAGTTGCCCCCCAGACCCTGGGGTAGCTCCTACCTGTGCCATGGCACCAGCACACACCAAGCTCCAGTCAGGCAGCCAAGAGCAGCCAGGCAACACCAGCCCATAGATGCAGAGGAGGAGGAACGGGAGGATGTAGAACATGTAGATCAGCATCTGGGAGGGACACAGAGAGGGTTACCCCGTGGCTGGTGGCACAGAGAGGCTCCAGCCCTGCCCTAACCCCTCTCACCTGCACTTTGGGGTAGGCCACGGGGTCACGCAGGTAAGGCTCATGCTGGTAGGTGTACTCAAAACACGAATCAGCAGGACAGTCCAGAACCACCTGGGCATGTGGAGAGTGGAGAGGAGGTGGGTGGGGGGCAGGGGTACCCTCCCCAGGACCCCCCAACCCTCTCTGGGGTTTGCCCCAGCACTCACCATCCCCCTGAAGAAGGTGAAGGCAGCTATGACGAGCAGGACCAGGACCAGGGCCGTGTCCTGGGGCCTCTGATACAGAGGTTTGCGTTGCTCCTCTGCAATCTGGGAGAGGGAAATGTCATTTCTCAGCTCCACACGCTGTGGTCCAGCCCTAGGAGGGGGATCAGGGCAGAGGTTTCTAGTGCAGCATCCCCAGAGCTCTGGTTCCCCACTCACCTTCTCAGGGCTGAGGCATGGCAGAGGCTTGGGCTGCTGGAAGCCCAGATGAGGATGAAGATGTAGGGCAGGTTGAGGAGGAAGGAAGGGCTGAGCTCAGAGCTGTATTTCCCTGGGGAAGGAGAGCACAGGATAAGCACAGCAGAGCACTCAGTGCCTGGATTGATACCTGCACCTTCCTCCTCTGCCAGTGGGGAGCAAACCCACTGGACACAGAGGGGTGGAGGCAGCCTGGGGGGATCAGCAGGGGTGGACCATGGAGCTGAGCCCCCTCCACACCCTCATACCTATCATATTCCCAAGCAGGAAGACAATGATGCTCATCATCAGCGAGCCCAGCCAGAAGAGTCCCAGGCTCCTGTAGTTCTTCCTGGAGAGATACCAGGATCAGACACCTCTTCCAGGCTGGGAGCTCCCTCCTCCTCTTGAAATCTGGGCTGCTCCGAGCCCTGTGAGCTGCTCTGAGCCACTCCCTGCTCACCTGTGGCCAATGGCTGCAATCATGGTGAGGTAGAGGCTGTAGTGGACAACTCCATCCCAGTAACAGACCATGATGCCATGAGCTGTGCGCAGGTAGGGCTCACCCTGCCCAGTCAGGAGAGAACAGATCACGCAGGGTGGGGGCAGGAGCCTTCCCTCCCCCTCCCCATGGGAGCTGGAGCTGCTCCATGCATAGTCCCAGTATGGCAAGAGCAGCTTTGGGAGTGGGAGAAGCAGGAGCAGCAGGAGGAACATCCACCGATATTCAACCCAGGTGTACAGAGCTGCTTATGGCACGTCTGGAGGGTGCAGGAGCCTGAGGTGAGGTGGGTTTAGGTGGGTTTAGGTGGGGTGAGGTGGTACCTCTCTGACATAGACCTCCATGAAGCCAGAGATGAAACCATCCTCCTCCAGAGCTATGATCAAGTCAACGATGGAGGTGAAGGAGAACACCACAAACACTGCAGGAGAGACAGACAGCTCCACGTGGGTCCCACAGCTCCACCCAAATCCCAAACCCTCACTCCATGCCCCAACACAGCACCAAGCCCCACTCACCACAGAAAAGAGGGTCCTGGAAGTGGCTCACTCCACTGATGAAGAGGATGATGGAGAAGAGACCGATAAGCACCAGGGCCACTGTTAGCATCAGCATCATAGGGGTCCTGAGGGATAGTGGAGGAGCTCCAATTCCCAGGCACAGCTGGGGGTGAAGCTCCATGTCTCCCATCTAGGTGAAACCCCCCTTGGCCCCCTGATTTTTGGGATCAGGAGCAGACCCTGCACCCAGCACAGGTCAGGTCCCATGGTAGCACAGGGTTCTGCCTGCCCTCTGTGGGGGAAAACAGCTCCTCTGGGGCTGGAACAATCCCAGAGGGATGAGTCCTGGAGGAAAGGTGGGCCTGACACCCTGGCATGGATGGGCAGGGGCAGGGAGCAGCCCCAGAGGGGCCCCCCTTCTCCCTCTCCAGGCTGGGGCCACGGACCATTGATACAAGAGA
>NW_008668824.1:3456-4598 GCF_000695815.1 Acanthisitta chloris
CCCTCTCCAGGCTGGGGCAACGGACCACTGATACAAGAGACCATGGAAAGTCATTATAAAGCCAAACCGAGGAGACAAGTACTGAAAAAGTGTCCTGAGAGAGTGAAGAAGAATTGCCTGGGAATCCCAGCAGGTCACTGGGCAGGAAAACCGAAAGCAGAGCTGTTATCAGCTGCTGTGACAGCAGCGATGACGATGACGAGGAGGGTGGGGGGGGTGACATCGGCCACAGCAGGACACATCAGGGGCCAAGGTGGCATTGGGGCAGCCTGGGAGGGGCAGTCTGGACCCCTCCAATCCAGGACAGACCCAGCACCCTGCCCAGGACACTGCCCAGGACACTGCTCCCCCCTCTCCAAGTCGGGATGGGACCCTTGTCCCAGCGACCCAGCACCCCACCAGCCTCTGATGGAGACTGGATGCTCCCAGACTGATTCCAGCATCCTGCCCAGGACTCCCCAGTCCAGGACAGACCCAGCACCCTGCCCAGGACACTGCTCCCTCCTCTCCAGGTCTGCATGGGATACCTTTCCCAATTGGAATAGATCCCACCAGCTTCTGATGGAGCCTGGATGCTCCCACTGTTCCCAGACTGGTTCCAGCACCCTGCCCAGGACTCCCCAATCCAGGACAGACCCAGCACCCTGCCCAGGACTCTGCTCCCTGTGCTCCAGGTCTGGATGGGACCCTGGGATGTCCCAGCTGGGATGGATCCCACAAGCCTTGGATGGAACCTTGTCCTGGGACAGGCTGGATGCTCCCAGTTTGGACCCAGTACCCTGTCCTAGGATAGATCTCCCAATCCAGGAGAGACCCAGCACCCTGCCCAGGACACTACTCCCTGTTCTCCAGGACTGGATGGGACCCTGGGAAAGGGATACGTGTCCCAACTGTGATAGCTCCCACCAACCCTGGATGGAACCTTGTCCTGGGGCACCCTGGACGCTCCCACCTTACTCCCAGACTGGTCCCAGCACCCAGAACCAGTAGGGACCAGTCCCAGCATCCCAACCCGGGGGGTCCCTCCCGGTCCCCACTCACTCTGCCAAGGGGGTCGCGCAGGTGATGCCAAAAGCCACGGGGATGGCGAGGAGAGGAACGGCCAGAGTTCCTGGCAGCGGCGGGAGCTGCATCCTCTGCCC
>NW_008668824.1:4763-6568 GCF_000695815.1 Acanthisitta chloris
CCCGATTCCGGGGCTTCGCCCCCGCCGACAGCCACGGGCAGAGCCCTTAAAGAGCCAGAGCCGCCCAGGAGGGCAGAGAGAGACACGGGGAGGGAAGGGCAGGGGAGCTGGGGAAGGATGGGGGTCCTGGAGGGAAGACAGGGGGGTCCGGAGGGAGGGAAGGACAGGGGGAGATGGACAGGGGATGTCAGAGGTTCTGGGGAAGGATAGGGGGTCCCAGAGGGAAGACAGGGGATCCTGGAGGAAGGACAGGGGTTCTAGGAAAGGATAGAGGGTCCTAGAGGGAGGACAGGGGGTCTAGAGGGAGGGAAGGACAGGGGGAGCTGGGGGAGGACAGTGAGAGCTGAGGGATGGACAGGGGATGCCAGGGGAAGGACAAGGGCTCTAGGGAAGGACAGAGGATCCCAGGGGTCCTGGGGAAGGACAGAGGATCCCAAAGAAGAAGGAAGGACAGGGAGACCCAGAGGAGAAGAAAGGACAAGGGACCCCAGAGGGAAAGGATAGGGTTCCCAGATAAAAGGACAGAGCATCCTAGGGAAGGACAGGGGGTGGTGTAAGGAAGACCAGGAGTTTCCTACCCAGGGGAAGGATGAGGATCCTGGGGGAAAGACAACTATCCTGGAGTAATTTCCTTCCCAGGGGAAGGATGAGGATCGTGGGGGAAAGACAACTATCCTGGAGTAAGGACAGGGGTCCCAGGGGGAAGGAGAAAGTCCTAGGAGGAAGGAGAGGGTGTCCTGAAGGAAGGACAGGGGTCCCAGAAGGAAGAACAGAGTCCTAGGGGGAACATGCACAGCTGAGCCCTTGTGGCTCCATCCGAGGCTCTGTGCTCCAGGGCTGCCCTGAGGAACAGCACTCAGGGCTTTGAGGAAGGCTAAAACCACTCCAAAGGGCTTTGAAAGCTTAAAAACTGGAGGTTTAGCATGGTTTTTTTTTTCTTTCACTTTCCCAATTCATTCTGGAAATCTTAAAAGAGCCACGAGAACAAACCTCCTCAGATCTCTTAAGAGAGGGGAAAGAAGGAGCAAAGCAGATGAAAGCCCAAGCTCATCTCTGCCTTTAGGAAGGAACTGAAGGGAGCAGGAGCAGCAGTTCTAAGGTGTGTGCAGCCAGCTGGGAGCTCAGCATCCCCCTGACCTCCTCCTCTGCTCAAACACCAGCATTTACTCCCCTGCCAGCCCAGGAGACACTTGCCAAGCACAGCCTCAAACCCTTGCACAGCATTTCTCAGCCCCCCGAGGTGGCTGCTCAACCTTTCCCCTTCCTCACAGAGCTGCCACCAACGTGTCACTCTTTTGCCCTCTTGCTCCAGAGTCCTGAACTTTGCCCTGGGCTTGTTCAGTGTTCCTGTGTGGAAGAACTGGAATCCACCCAGGCAGCAGGGAGAGGGGACAGGAATGGGGCTGAGGAGGAAAAGCTTCATCAGGAACACACCTAGGAGCAACTGGATTCAGTTTCAAGGCTGGGGAAAGCACCCCCAGCCTCAATGAGACAGGAAAAGGCACAAATAGCAGCATAACAGCACACAATGAATGGGGACAAAAAGGTGAAAACAGCTAATTTGGAAGCAGCATAACAGCACATAATGAATGGAGACAAAAAGGTGAAAACAGCTAATTTGGGGTGATTTGAGGCAATAACCCTCAGGTCTTGTCAAACACCAAACCCTCTGCTTCAACACAGGAGGGGGCTCAGGATGTGGTGGGATAAAGGACTATACCCACCTGTGCCAACAGGAGATCCATGGAACACACAGGGATGGCTGTAGTGTCCCAACAGCTTTGAATACCTCCAGGACCAGCAGG
>NW_008668824.1:6590-26091 GCF_000695815.1 Acanthisitta chloris
GCTGTGCCATGGCCAGGGCACTGCTCCTCCTGGATTTGTGTCCTACACTGGGCTAAAAGTTGACTCTGCAAATACCTCCAGCCTCCCCCAAGCTCCTACTCAGCCCTGGGCAGCCCCAGGGTGCTGCACAGAGCCAGGAAAAGCAGCTCAGCAGCTTTTGCCAGACTGGAATAGCCATGGAGCAGAAGGCAGAGGTGTTGCCACACCAGAGGGACAGGAGGGTGTCACAGTCACCTCAATCCCTTGGGCAGGAGCTGAAGCTCTGCCAGATTTCTTATCTGGATTTCTCAACCTTTCCCAATTCCTGATTAGTCCTTGCAAGTGCAACTCCCCCAGGTCCAGCCCCAGGCTCACATAGCTTGGGTTTCCTCAGGATAAACCTCTCCTGAACTACTCAACCTACTGAATTGACCATTTCAAGTGCTTTCATAGAGAGCCAAGTCCTTGAGTCTGTGTTGTCAACAGAGAATCACACACCAAGTGCTCAGAAAAGAAACCAACCCAACCCAACCTGCTTTGTTTGCTCCAAGATCCTTGGAAGAAAGAGCTTCAGAGCAACCTCTCAACCTCCAACCCTCTTTTACCCCATCCAGAACCCTGCTCTTCTCAAAAATTCATTGCTTAAACCTAAGGAACAAACAAGTTTTTATTTCATTTACAGCCTGAATGAAGAAACTTTGTGTTTGGAGAGCTGAATTTATAATAATAAAATCCAAATGGCCAAACCAACTGTGGCTGAAGGTTTGGTTCTTCACCACCCCAAAGCACAGGAGGTGTTGGTAAGTCTCTGGTTGTGCCAGGGAGTTGGGGGAGAATGTAGTGCTCAGGGAACAAGAGGCTAGGACACCTCTGGAGTTGGATAAACTCCCCCTGCACCTCTCAGGCTTTGATTCCATGCTCCACTCTGATCCAGAAGGCAAACAGGAGGCACTGGTTGCAATGTCAGTTGCAGGTCAGACTGGTGAGAACATCACAACTTGGTTTTGCAGGGAGTAATCAGCCTGACTGAACAACTCCCCCAAGGGTTGGCTTGGATACATCCCTTGGAGCTGGAATTCAAACAGACACTAAAGACAAACAACAAACTTCATGTTTGGGTAGCAAATCTGCTGTTAGACCAAATCCACACTCCTTGGAATGGGGCAAGAGGGCTGAACATTTTCTATGGCATCTTTGGTGCTGCCTTTCCTTCCACTGAGCATCTCCTCACCTGCTCTGTCCTCCCCTAAAACCACCCCTGGTGTGGGGACACCTGAAGGGGCTCCAGGGCTTCCTTCTGGGTGAAGATGGTGCTGTGGCTTCAAGCAGTCATACAACATCAGGAAAAGAAGAGATTGCTAATGCAGTTTCAGAGCATTTCACAGTTAGAAGTACAATGGGTTTGCCAAAATATTGGCCCAAAGCAGTCTCAGTAGTAAGGTCTTCGTGGGTTGTTCTGCAGAGGAGAGAAAACAGCATCAGAACTGGGGTTTTCATAGAATTTTAGGGGTTGCAATGGACCTTACAGATCATCTAGTTCAACCCCCTGGGTCTGTCCCTGTCCTGTCTCTATTCCATCCTTCCCAGGGGGTTTATCCCAGTCCCTGTCCCACCTTTCCCAGTGGATTTATCCCAGTGCCTGTACCATCCTTCCCAGTGGGTCTGTCCCTGTCCTTGTGACACCCTTCCCTGTGCTTTTATCCCAGTCCCTGTCCCTGTCCTACCCTTCCCAGTGGATTTCTCCCTGTCCCTGCCCCATCCTTCCCAGTGGGTGTGTCCTTGTCCTTGTGACACCCTTCCCAGTGGATTTATCCCTGTCCCTATCCCTGTCCCACCCTTCTTCTCTGTGGATTTATCCCAGTCCCTGTCCCTATCCTACGCTTCCCTGTGGATTTATCCCAGTCCCTGTCCCACCCTTCCCTCTGGATTTCTCCCTGTCCCAGCCTCCCCCCGGATTTCTGGGGCTCACCAGGGGGTTGGGGCGGAAGCGATACGCAAGCATCATGCGCTTGCGGAAAGCTTCGTACTCATCATCCTCCTTGGTGAGCTCGGCAGGGCGGTCGATGCCAAAACCTGCCCCGTCCACAGCTGTGGTTCCCCTGGGTGGGAAGGAGGAAAGGCAGGTCAGTAGCTGGGACAGATCATGGAATCAGAACCAAAAAGGTTGGAAGAGACTTCCAAGATCGTCAAGTCCAACCCTTGTCGCTGCTCTGACCCCTCAACCATAGAATCATCAAGGATGGAAGAGACCTCCAAGATTATCAAGTCCAATCCTTAACCTGTCACTGCTCTAATCCCTAAACAAGGACACCAAGGGACAAGGAATGGTTAAACCACTCGATTTTCTCCTGCCCCTTCACTCCAGAACAGCCCAAAGTGGCACCAACTCCTTTCCATCTCCAGCAGCACCTTCTGATCAATGCCAGGAGCATTAGAGATGGTTCAGCCCAGTGATGGCACATTCTGCCTTCCCTCTGGGGTTCTGAGCCTGCCTCTTTCCACAGGACTCCTTGGAGCCAACAACCACAGTTCCAGGGAGCTGATCTTGTGGTAGAGGAGCAGAAAAACTTTGCAGAGAGATTTTCTGCTGCACAGTAATCTTCTTTCTCAAAGGATCCCCCACTAAAACCCAACTCAGAGTTATCTCCTACCCCCAATATTTGCTTTTGAAGCCCAACATATGTCCCCAACAGCTGAAGCACCTAAAAAGAGATGCACATTTATTTTTGGCTACGACTCTCAAAGCTTTGTCATACAGCAAGTGTGAGGAAATCAGAGCAGTGCTGAGCAGGAGAGTGATGTCAAGGCTTGCAGGATCACACACAGCTCTGAGCTGGACTGAGACATCCTTCACACACAGCTCTGCCTGTGTTTGTCACTGTTCTTTAATACTTCAATACATTTATGACTTTAAAGACTTAATCCTCACATGCCCTGGGAGAGGGAGGAGCACACAAGGATCTCTAGCAGGGAAGGCACCTCACTATGCAAAGGGAGATTAGAAACAAAGTGTTTGTGGCTCAGCCCAGAACTCCTGCCTGAGATAAAGTAGCAAACCCAAGTTTTGGAGAGGGGAGAGAAACCAAAGAACTCAGGAGTTTCCTCCTGTGCTGTTGAGGTGATGAATTACAGCCACACTCTGCTTGCAGCAGGCAGGGCAGGAGCATCAATTACCAACCCAAGAGGGAAGGACTAAATCAATAGGAGGAGAACTCTGCTTACTTGCTGACAGGGTTTTTAATCCCCTGCCCATCTGATCCCAGCCCCTCTCCTTCCTTCCAGCCCATCTTCATCAGCATCTGGTAGCCAATGTTCTCCACGGTCAGTTTGAACTCTTTGTATTCAGAGTAATCTGGTTCACGTCCTTCCTGCAGGCACAGAAGGCACTGGGGGTTAGTTGGCATTTTGTGGGGCAGGGGAGGAGCAAAAAAACCAGCTTCAGTCCCCCAGAGTTAGGATTTGGCACCCACAGCCTCCTTGGGGCACCCACAGCTTCCCTGGGCAACCTGTGCCAGTGTCTCACCACGAAGGAGCTTAAAGCTCTCTCCCTAATATCCAGTCTGAATTTCTCCTCCTTTAGTTTGACCCAGAGCTGGGATTGCAGCTCTGCAGCATCACAGAGAAGGACCCAGAGCCCTGCACAGCCCCAGTGTGTGCAAGGAGCAGGGACTGGTGCTGGGAGATTAGGCTGAGAAATCTTTAGCTCCTGAATTTCAAGTTGCTCACTGGCTCGAGCTTCAGATCCAGTTCTTATTTAAGCCCAAATCTCCAGGGAACATCAGGCCCCATGCTGGATACAGGGAAAAAGGGAAGGCTGTGCCAGCATCGAGGAGTTCTGTGGGTTAGGAAGAATTGGCAGGTACTGAAGTGCTTTGCATAAGCTTTTTGGTAGGTTTATAATGTCACTTTGCTGCAATCATCTGGATACAAATTCTAATTTCCTTGAGCTTGGCAGCAGCAACTACTTAGCCCAAACAGCTCCCAAACAAACAGTGGGAGGTCTTGGCTGGAATTCCAGAGAAGCCCCAAAGCACTGAATCCCAGACTGGTTTGGGTTGGAAGGAGCTTAAAGCTCATCCAGTCCCACCCCATGCCCTGGGCAGGGACACCTTCCACTAGCCCAGGGTGCTCCAAGTCCCATCCCTGAACATTTCCAGGGATGGAACAGCCACAGCTTCTCTGGACAACCTGTGCCAGAGCCTCAGCACCTCCCAGGGAGGAATTCTTTCCCAAATACTGTCCATTCCATGACTTGCAGAGCCATTTCTCTGCAGAGTGGACACCAAGGCCTTGTGTCCTCCAGTGACAACTCCCTGTGCAGGGTCAGAGCCCCTGGAGGTCACTCACTGCTGGGGGAAAGGGCTGAGAACACTCAGGATCTGCTGTGGGCTAAGCCTGAGGCATCACCACCACCCTGGGAAGTCCCTGCTAAGTCACCTTCAATGCCTTGAAGGTCTCCATGAACTTCTCCAGCTCGTCAGGAGGGAGGAAATCGCCGATGAAGTGTTTCCCTCTGCCCATCTGGGTCAGCTGCTCAGCCCACTCTGCCAGGGACAGGAGACAACAGCAACAACATAAGAACTCAGTGTTCTTTGGGGTTTCAGAGAGTTTATGAGGCACAAAGTCTCACAAAAACACACAGTAATCATAGGATCATCAAGGCTGGAGGAGATCTCTAAGATCATCAAGTCCAACCATTAACCTGTCACTGCTGGAACCTCTAAACCCTAAACCAGATCCTCCAGTGCCACATCCAGAGGTCTTTTGAACACCTCCAGGGATGGTGACTCCACTCCCTTCCTGGACAATATCCCAGTGCCTGAACACCCTCTCAGGGAAAAGATTTTTCCTAACTTCCAATCTGACTCTGCCCTGGCTCAGCTCAAGGCCATTCCCTCTAGTCCTCTCCCTGAGGCCATGGCAGGAGAGACATCTCCAACCTCTCTCCAACCCTGGCAGGAGTTGGAGAGAGTCACGAGGTCACCCCTGAGGCTTTTCTCAAGGCTGAACAAACCCAACTCCCTCAGCCTTTCCTTGTAGGACACAGTTATCATCTCCCCTCAGTGCAAAGTGACCCTTCAACCCCCAAGCCAAGACAGTGTGGGATTCTCCCTCAGGGTGAGCAGGAGGTTGACATGAGCTCCCTCACCTCGTGTCTTGTCCATCTCCATGCGCCTGAGCTGGTGCTCCCACGTGCCCAGCTCACTGTCCACCTCCTCATCGCTGTCATAGCCGTGTTGGTGCTGCTGAATGGCCTTTTCCCACATCATCTGCATCTCCTGCATGGCTCGTTTGTGCTTCATGATCATATCATACATCTGCTGCATCTGAGGGAACCACACCATGGGATGGAAGGAGCTGAAAGGTCATCGTGTTCCACCCCAACACAGGCAGGGCCACCTCCCACCAGCCCAGGGTGCTCCAAGCCTCATCCAACTTGGCCTGGAACACTTCCAGGGATGAGAGGAGATGGGAGAGGTCACTGGGTGAGCTCTGCGCTCTGTGCAGAGCTTCCAGCTGCTCCAGTTGCTGCAGCAAACAGGTTCTGGCAGCCACAACCCCCACCAGGCAGAGCTGGTGCCTGATCTCACATCAAGCAGGAGGTGATTATGTGCTGTTCCTCTGCCACAGGCCCCAGGATGTCCCCCCTGAGTGCTACTGCCACCTCACACAGCTCCACCACCACCACCCTGACCTTCTGTCAAGAGCCAGTTGAGCTCCCACTGCCCCCAGAACCTGCAGGAACCCACTGAGCTCCTCCCAGGGCTGAGCAATCCATCACCAGCTGCAGCTGTGACATCCCAGAGCTTATGGATCTGGGGGTTAGGGTGTGAGGACAACAGTTGTTTGCCTTCAAACCCATTCCCCAAGCACCTGTGGTGATGTGTTCAGCACAAAACCCAAGGACTTGTTTGTGGCCACTGCTATCTCCACCTCCCCTGCAACAAAACATGGATTTGGGAAACATTTTAAGGCATTTTACCTCCTGCTGCTCCTTCAGCTGCTTCTTCTGGGCTTCTGAGAGCTCTGTCACACCCACCAGACCAACTGGTTTTCCTTTCTCATAGCCAAGACCCTTCAGGTCCTGAACTGTAACAAACACATGTTGAAGACTTAGAAAAATCTGAGACAGCTGTTGAGAGCAGAGAAATCCAATCCCAGAGTGGTTTGGCTTGGAAAGAACTTAAGGATCAGCCAATTCCCATGGGCAGGGACATCTCCCACCAGTCCAGATTGCTCCAAGCCCTGTCCAACCTGGCCTGGAACACTTCCAGGGATGGAACAGCCACAGCTGCTCTGGGAATTCCATCCCAGCTCCTCAGCACTCTCACAGGGAGGAATTCCTTCCCACTATCCCATCTAACCCTACTCTCTGTCAGCATGAAGCCATTCCCTGTGTCCTGGCACTCCATCCCTAGGGAATAGTCTCTCTCCATGTTTCTTGCACTTCCTTCAGGCATTGGAAAGCCACAATTAGGTCAGCCCAAAGCTTCTCTTCCCAAGTGGAAGTGCAAAGAAAGGAGATTGGAAACTGCAATCTCCAGGCCCAGGAGCAGCACAGCCAACAGAGGAACTGGCTCTCCTTTGGGAAGCTCCTCCTTTTCCATTCTTTCTGTTGGTTTCTCAGAGATTCACCTATCTGGGCAGGGCAGTGAGTGACTTCCAGTGACCACATGGAGCTCTGAGGGCAAGGGAGGGGAAAAGGAATCCTATTTTCCCTTGCTGCAGCGTGAAGGGAAGTAACACAAACACTGCTGGGGTTGCAAAAAACGAGATTTACACCAGAGATTGCCTTGCAAACTTGGTTCAGACCTATCCAGCAGCTCCTCTCTGAGCTAAGACGCCAAGAGTGAAATATTGAGGGATTAAAAGCAGCCACACAAGCACACTTGAAAGCTCCTTGCATTTTTCACTACAAGGAGAGAGATCTCTTCCTAATGAGTGCAAACCCCTCCGTGTGAGAGCCAGGCCAACCTCCAGCTAAACGATGCTTCATTCATTATTCATCATCTATTAATTATGAAGCCCAATTAGAACAGGATCATTGTTCATGACACCAAATGTCTACACAGCATGGTAATTAGGCCCCAGGGGTCATCTCCCTTCCTCTTCTTCCCACTCAGGGCAACGGAGCTGAGCACTCTGATCTCTCCTCCCTCTTTTTCCATAGGCTTTGGGCTGAGCACTCTGTGAGCTCCAAGTGGTTTCCTTCACTCCAGGCTCCTGAGGAGAGCAGAAAGCAGCTGAGCCACCCTCCCTCCCACAGCCTCTGCACACTCCTAGTGTTACATAAAGCACTGCAAGAGGCTTTCCAAGGGGAGAGGAGCAAGGAACTGGGATGTGCACTGTCAGCTCGCAAGGAATGAGAGCAAATAGCAGAATAAACCTAGTTATTGCTGCTGACCAGGCTGATTCCTGCCTGGGAGAGCAGGGAGAGCTGCAAAGTTTTACTAGATGCGCTAGGTGTGCTCCAGGGAAGGACCTGGCCCCACATGTTATGTGAGCCAGGAGCACTCAGGCATCACCTCCTGCTTCAGGGCATGGGAAAGCTTTCCCTGAATGCTCTGAGGAAGGCTCTGCCCTTCACAGAGGTCAGCAGAGAGCTGAAGTGCAGGAACACCCAGGCTAAGAGCCAGCTCTGGCTCCAGAGGCCCCAGAGGCAGTGCCTTGCCAGCATTTACAACCACCTCAAAGCACAAAGATGAGGCTCAGCATCCTCTTCTCCTGCCCAGAAAGCAGTTGCCACTGCTCCTTCTCTCCCCCAAACCACACCTGAGCTCTGTGGCTGCTCTGCTGAGGCTTTGCAGGCTCAAAGGCACTGCAGGAATTCAGTTCTGGGAAGGTGTTTTTATGTGCTTGGCCCAAAGTTAGCACAGCACAAAAGTTGTCAGAAGAAAGCAAAGCCACAATCACAGGTGGAAGAGTTTCCACCAGTAATATCCATGAATTTGCATAGAAATAGATAAGATTTCCAAGTTGTTCATGCTGTTCTGGCACCGAACACTGAGCAGGAGATAAGGAGTTGCTGCTTTGGTCTCGTGTTCAGCTTTATGTGCTTGGCCCAAAGTTAGCACAGCACAAAAGTTGTCAGAAGAAAGCAAAGCCACAATCACAGGTGGAAGAGTTTCCACCAGTAATATCCATGAATTTGCATAGAAATAGATAAGATTTCCAAGTTGTTCATGCTGTTCTGGCACCGAACACTGAGCAGGAGATAAGGAGTTGCTGCTTTGGTCTCGTGTTCAGCTCAGCAGACCTGGAATGACATCAGCTTTGCCCACAGGGTTAATGGTGCAGTGTGTCTGCAGCATTGGCAGAGCAGCACCTGAAGCTTTATCCCTTTCCCAGATGCCTGGAGAGGAGTTGGTAGAGGAGCAGGGAACGACCTTTAAGGACAGCAGGAGAAATCCCAGCACAGAAGAGCCTTTTTTTTTTCTTTTTCCTAGAGATCTTCATTCAAACTCATCACAAGATCTGACTCACGTCAAACTAAAGACCCAAACCAGCCCAATACTAGGTTCAGAAAACTCTGGTGACAGGCAGTAATTTGCCACTAGCCCCCAGAGTTCACTAATCACAGCTCTGGCTCAGCTCTGCAGATGTGTCAGTCCCTGCAGCACAGCAGGGAAAAGTTTGGATAACAAGATATTCAACATCAGCCTTATTCCTGTCCTAAAGAGAAACACTTTCTCCTCTCCAGGATCCTGACTGATCACTGAGAGTCACCAGAGAAGGAATCAGAGTAGTTCTCCATCAAATCCCAAACAATTGCTCAGGATAAAGGACTAAGACACAGCTATTTAGGTCTCTAACTCCCCTTGCACAGGAGCAGGGGTGGAATTTGGGATTCTCTTGCCCTGTCAGCTTGAGGATGTTCATTCCACAGAGGGATTAGTTCAGCTGAACTGGTAACAGCACTGAATCCTTCCCCCTGCAGAGCATTAAGGGCTGATTTGCTATGCCTGGCAGAGTGGTTTGCTGTCCTTTTCTTCTGCCTGACACAAAGCCCTGCAGAAAAGGAGCAGGAACACCCTGAGCATGTCCTAAAGGAGCCAGGGGAGATTCCAGCACACTGGAATGAGCACATGGATAGCCCTGCAGTCCCCCCACTGCAGCAGGAGGTATTGGGATGGAATCTGATGTGTTTTGGGAGCACCTGCCCAGCTGCAGCTTCAAAGCTTCGTTACCATCTGCAGGAAAAAAAAAATTACTCCAGAAGTAGAAAATCTGGGAAGAATTTTCCAGCTGATTTGTGCCCTCAAGGATCAGCAATTCAAGGGCAAAGGGATGCAGCAGCAGAGTGGTGTCTGGTCCTGCACATGGGAGGTGTAGAGCCAGGACAGGGTTAGCAGAGGCAAATTTCCACTTGCATTTGAGTGCTGGATTGGGACATAGAGTCCTTCCCTTCCTTCTCCCCTGACCTCTGCCCATCCATCCAACCCTACATCCCACACTGCCCAATCCAACCATGGAGCTGCTGGAGCTCTGACCTGCCCAGCCTGAGCACGTGTGGCATTCCCTGTGCTCTCACCCTGCAGCTCCCCAAATCAGAGCTTTATTCTCTCCCTTGTCCCACTCTGTTCTGCTTTTATTTTTTTGGAAAGGCCTTTATTGGCCAGGGATTTATTGCCTTTTCCTGTGGCTTCTGTGAGCAATAAGTTTGCTTGGTGGTTTCTCTTTCTTCTTAGCTGTTTCCCATCCCACACTAATTGGGCAAAGGGTTCAAAATGCCATTTGCAATGTCTGTGTTCACCTGTTGTCCTCAAGTGATTCCACTTTTGTGTTCCCCTCTGCCTAATTCCTGCTCTGCACAGGTTGCTGCCAGAGTTCAACCTCCAGAGCTCCCCACAAGTGCCTCCACTGGAAGAATAATCCTCCTGCACTTGGCTAGAGCTGTTCCCCTGGGGTGAGCCTGGCAGGAGGAGCAGCACAAGCTGCTGAGTGAACCTTGACTGAAAGCACATCAACTGAAACAGGTAAGAATTCAAAGTTCTACTCGAGCCCAGCAGCACTCAGGGAACAGCTCTTCCCATTAACCCTCGGAGCACTTAGGGATGCTAAGTGTGAAATCAAATCCCACAATGGTTTGGGCTGGAAGTGCTGCCCAGGGATTTTCTCCTAGCACAGGGAATGAGCAGAGTTCAAGCTCTGAGATTTGTTTTCTGGTAGATTTTCCTCCTGGAGTGCAATAGCCCCAAGCAGTGGAGAGGCCAAGGCTGTGATGAGCTGTAGCACAGCAGGATTTAGAGATAACTGGGGGATGATAAGATGCAATCCCTGGTGTCAGGGAGATAAAGTGGGTTATCTGGGATTCCACCCAGGGAGGAGTTAGCTGCTGGACCCAGCTGAAAGGCAACCAAGGAGATACAACAGGAGATAAACCTCCCTGTGCTTTCCACTTCCCAATCCAGCTGTGCCCAGGCAAGGGAACTCCCCAGGAAAACCAGTTACTCCCCACAACACACATCCCCACTAACCTGAGAGGGGGGAGGGGGAATCCAGCTGCTGCACCAGCTGTGGGAGAGGCAATTCCACCTTGTCTTCCTCTGGGCCCCACCTGCTCTTCCTCTTCTTTTTGGTGGTGCCTGGAGTAGCAGCTGTGGTGTTGGCAGGAGTGGGGGGAGTGAGCTCCAGGGGGGTGGTGGAGGAGGATGGGGAAGGTGAGGGGGGTGCTGAGGGCACTGGCAGGGCTGGGGGCACTGGCAGGGGCAAGGGCAGAGGGGAGGGAATGGGCAAGGGCAGAGGGGAAGGAAGGGGCAAGGGCAGAGGCAGAGGGGAGGGCAGAGGCAGGGGAGAGGGCAGGGGCAAGGGCAGGGGCAGAGGTAGAGGGGAGGGCAGGGGCAAAGGCAGAGATGGCAAGCACAGAGGTGATGGAGATGCCTCCGGGCTGCTTTTCCTTTTCAAGCTGTTCTCCACAGGCAAAGGGGCACACACAGGGCTGGATTTGGCCCTTCTGAACTCCTCCAGCTTCTGCCTGTAGTACTTGTAGCCTTTGCTGTTTGGCTCATATAAAAACCTGAAAAACGAAGGACGAGAGTTGAGCTGAGACAGTTGTACACGAGGGTTGAACCCAGTATGGCCTTTCCCTTCCTGCAGTGCCTTCCCACACACTTCCAGCTCTCCAGCACCATCCCGTGTGTGCCTGCAGCCAGTGCAGGATATCTGGGATCAGGGAATGTGTCTTCAGTGCTAAATAAACAGACCTAACCAGGTGCAGGTCACACTGGTGGAAAGGCAAAATCCTCCCTAGGAATTCACCTGTTTCCAGCACAGGCTTGGAAACACCCCCAAGGGCTCAACAACGTGTTGTGTTTCAACTCAGAGAAGAAAACAAACAGGTCTTTCCAATGGGAATGCCAAATCCCTGCCCAAGGAAACTGCTCCCAAGCTCTCTGTTCCAGTTGGAAGAACTGCCATTCCCAACCTGCTTAACTACCCCACGAGGCTCCTTCTGCTCCCTCAGCCTCAAAGCTCCTGGATTTATGTGCTAACTGCCAGAAATAGGCATCTCTGGCCTGCTGGGGAGAATAGAAGTCCTGAGGATCTGTGGGAAAAGCAGGAACAATCCTCAGCCTAGGAGCTAGGCAAGGAAATCATCAACACATGTTGGTTACAAACACGTTGAGGTTTTGGGCTCACTCCAAACGTTTCACAGAGAAAATGCGTCTGTTCCCAACTCCTCCAAAATCTTTCCTTTTTTTGGGATCTGGTAACACTTGAGGGAGGTTAAATCCACTCCTCAGGATCCTCAGGATAGTGCCTGATCCAAGGAAAGGCAGAGCTGATAGGTCTTGGCCATCCACGGCCACAAACAGCTCTGTGAGCTGCTGGAAAATCCCCTAAATGTGTTTTTTTCATCCCTCCCTTTCAACACCAGCATCAAGGATTGCTCCAGGACCTGGCAGAGTGCAGGATAGGACTTTTCCCTATGGAAAAGCTGCTGGAATCCTAACAGAGAAGATGTGTTTCACCTGCCCACGCTCAGGTGGCACCACAAAGGTGTTTTTCAGTCAATAATGAAGCAGCTCAGGCATTGGCACATCTGTCTGAGGCAATTCCCAGCTCCAAGGGAGGATTCCAGAGGGCCAATAAAATGTCCAAATAGCAGCAACAAACTAAGGGTTGTCTTGTCTTCCAGGGAACACTCCAAAGTGTTTGTGAGAGTGGAAAATGAACTGAGGATGAGACCAAGGGGAGGCATTAACCAGATGTCAGGGAACAACCCACACCTGAAAGGCTGGAAAAGTGATTCCAGAGGGGCACCTAAAGGTCCTTCCCCCACTGAAGGGAACAGGAATTCTACCTGCACATCAGTGAGGATGCTGGAAAGGAAATTAATTGGCCAGGAGTGGTGGATGGAGCTCACAGCAAACACAGCTCCAGGGAACAGTGGCAAGGTTGGAATGATCCCAAGAAAACAGGTGAGGAGGGGGAGGAGGTTGTACATTTATTTTGGGAAGAGCATTTTTCTCTCTCTGTGCCTCAATTTAAACTGTGAATCATGGAATGATTTGTATGGGAGGACCTTAAGGATCATCCAGTGTCACCTCCTGCCATGGGCAGGGACACCTTCCTCTAGCCCAGGGTGCTCCAAGCCCCATCCTTGAACAATTCCAGGGATGGAACAGCCACAGCTTCTCTGGGCAACCTGTGCCAGTGCCTCAGCACCTCCCAGGGAATAATTCCTTCCCAAATACCCATTTAACCTTAATCTCTGGCAGTGTGAAACCACTCCCTATGTTCTGTCCCTCCAGAGCTTGTCCCAAATCTTTCTTACACCTCCTTCAGGCACTGAAAGGCCACAAACATCACCTTGAAGCTTCTCTGAACACCTCCAATCCTCTCCCAGCACATCTCTCCATCTCTAACCCCCTTGGTACCTCCTTGGCCTCATCACATCACCCACCAGAGCTGTATCCTTAGCATCCCAGGTTTGCCATGAGCTTGGCTGCTATTTCCCCTTAAAAAAAAAACCCTCCCAAAGGAGGTTTAAGCTGTACCTGAAAGCAGGGTTCTCTCTGTTGTTCTGCAGGGCAATAGCCTCCACCTCTGGCCCTCCAGCAGCGATGAACCTGGCCAGGGTCTCTGCAGAGTTCCTGGTCTCCTCGTCGGCTGGGGGTGAAACTTTAAGCAGCTGTCAGTACTGGGCTCAACTCACCCAAGCAACAGTCAAAACCTATCTGGTCTAAGAACCCCAAGAGCAGAATAAGGGCAAAAGGTCGAGTTTTAATGGTTTAGAACACACACACACACACACACACACACACACAAACAGTTTAGAGCACGCACAAAAAATAAAAACCACATTTAGCTTGGCTAAGGTTCTGTGAGAGCTTTGTGGTACTGCACATAGAGCTGCTTCTTAACACTCTGAGCAGCTTTTGGCTCCCAAAGGGGACACATTTCTCTCTGCTGCACAGGAATGCATTTCTTCCCTGTGTCAGGACCTTTTCCATAGGGTTATAGTACTCAGAATCACCCCTAGTTAAGGACTTGGCTTTTTTTCCCTATGTCAGGACCTTCTCCATAGGGTTATGGTACTTAGAATTCTCTCTAGTTACAGATTCTCCATTTCTTCTCTGTTTCAGGCCCTTTCCCATAAGGTTCCAGGACTCTGAATCATCTCTAAGTAAAGATTTTTCATTTCTTCCCTGTGCCAGGCCCTTTTCCATAGGGTTATAGTACTCAGAATCATCTCTAGTTAAGGACTCGGGGTTTTTCCCCCCTGTGTCAGGACCTTTTCCATAGGGTTATAGTACTCAGAATCATCTCTAGTTAAGGACTTGGCATTTTCCCCTGTTTCAGGCTCTTTTCCATAGGGTTACAACACTCAGAATCATCTCTAGGTAAAGATTCTTCATTTCTCCCATTTCAGGCCAGACACTTGAAGTGTTTTGGAAGGAAAATCTTCTTCCAAAGCCTTTTAAATAGAGCATGGAATGCTGTGGGCTTGGAAAACAACCAATTTGGGCACAAGGATTTGCTTCCATCCTAGTGGTTTGATCACCAATTCTTTGATTTGGAAATATGATTGACAGGCAGCAAATTAACAGCTAAATATTCACCCCAAGCTCCTCCAGGACAGAACTAAGACAGTGACACACAACAAATAAGTCACATTTCACTTCTGCAGTTCCCATTCCCCAGCTCCCAGTGGGAATTACCTTTCTGGGAAGAAGATGCCTGAGAACTTTGATTCTCTTTCCTTATCTCTGCCACTTTCTTTCTGTAGTAAAGGAATTCTCTGCTGTTCTTATCATGCAAAAACCTAGTGGAGACGGAAGGGGGAAAAAAAGAGAAAAAAAACAACAACATGGATCAGAAATAATGAGACAAATATTGACACTCTGGGATAGAAATGGAAAATAGATAAATTACTCATAATCCACTGAAAATGTGGATTAGGAAGTGTTTAGGGACACCTTCCACCAGCTCAGGTTGCTCCAAGTCTGCTCCACCCTCATCTTGGACACTCCCACGGATGAAGCAGCCACAGCCTCTCTGGGAATTCCATCCCAGCCCCTCACCACCCTCCCAGGGAAGAATTCCTTCCCAACATCCATCTCCCCATACCCTGTGGCACCTGTACCACCTCACCCCCCTTAGAGGAAAGAACAAAGCCTGAACAACCCAAACTCTGAGGCCAAACCACAAATCATCAACACAAAGTCTAGGGAGCATTTTTTTTTCTCCTGGCAGAGGATTTGGCAGCCCAGAGCTGCCCCAGACTTACGAAAAAGCAGGATTATCCTTGTAGTCCTCCATAGCGACCTTCTCTAACTGGGGTCCCCCTTCAGCCACGAACCTAGCCAGCTTTTCCACCACCTGCCGGGCCTCAGCGTCCTCTGGGGGTAAAACTTTAAGCAGCTGTCAGTACTGGGGTTCAACTCACACACCAAACAGGCAACAGGCACATTACTGCTAAAGACCACAGAGGCAGACAAAGGCAGAACGGGAATGGGAAGAGAGAGGGTGAAATGGGGGAGCCAGTCGGACACAGCTGTAGAAATCACAATCCCCAACTCTACCTGGCAACTTCTGCACTGCCCTAAGAGCTGTTCAGATTGTTTAGGTGGTTGTTACAAGGAAAAAAAAGGCCTAAATTTGGTTCGTAGGATTCCAGAATGGGTTGGGTTGGAAGGAGCTTAAAGCTCATCTCATCCCATCTCATCTCATCCCATCTCATCCCATCCCATCCTACCCTCTGCCATGGGCAGGGACATCTCCCACCAGTCCAGGTTGCTCCAAGCCCTGTCCAACCTTGGAACATTCCCAGGGATGGAGCAGTCACAGCTGCTCTGGGAATTCCATTCCAGCCCCTCACCACCCTCCCAGGGAAGAATTCCTTCCCAACATCCATCTCCCCATACCCTGTGGCACCTGTACCACCTCACCCCCCTTAGAGGAAAGAACAAAGCCTGAACAACCCAAACTCTGAGGCCAAACCACAAATCATCAACACAAAGTCTAGGGAGCATTTTTTTTTCTCCTGGCAGAGGATTTGGCAGCCCAGAGCTGCCCCAGACTTACGAAAAAGCAGGATTATCCTTGTAGTCCTCCATAGCGACCTTCTCTAACTGGGGTCCCCCTTCAGCCACGAACCTAGCCAGCTTTTCCACCACCTGCCGGGCCTCAGCGTCCTCTGGGGGTAAAACTTTAAGCAGCTGTCAGTACTGGGGTTCAACTCACACACCAAACAGGCAACAGGCACATTACTGCTAAAGACCACAGAGGCAGACAAAGGCAGAACGGGAATGGGAAGAGAGAGGGTGAAATGGGGGAGCCAGTCGGACACAGCTGTAGAAATCACAATCCCCAACTCTACCTGGCAACTTCTGCACTGCCCTAAGAGCTGTTCAGATTGTTTAGGTGGTTGTTACAAGGAAAAAAAAGGCCTAAATTTGGTTCGTAGGATTCCAGAATGGGTTGGGTTGGAAGGAGCTTAAAGCTCATCTCATCCCATCTCATCTCATCCCATCTCATCCCATCCCATCCTACCCTCTGCCATGGGCAGGGACATCTCCCACCAGTCCAGGTTGCTCCAAGCCCTGTCCAACCTTGGAACATTCCCAGGGATGGAGCAGTCACAGCTGCTCTGGGAATTCCATTCCAGCCCCTCACCACCCTCCCAGGGAGGAATTTCTTCCCAATATCCCATCTGTCCCTGCCTTCTGGCAGTGGGAAACTATTCCCTGTGTCCTCCATCCCTTGTCCAGGTCCCTCTCCAGCTCTCCTGGAGCCCCTTGACGCACTGGAAGGGGCTCTGAGGTCTCCCTGGAGCTTCTCTTCTCCTGGCCTGGAACACTCCCAGAGAGCCACAGCCTCCCTGGGAATTCCATCCCACCCCCTTATCACCCTCCCAGGGAGGAATTCCTTCCCAATATCCCATCCAACCCTACACCCTGTCAGCATGAAGCTATTTCTCCCTGTCCTGTCCCTCCAGGCCCTTGGGAATAGTCTCTCTCTATGTTTCTTGTAGCTCCTTCAGGTACAGAAAGGTCATAATTAGGTCAGCCCAAACCTTCTCTTCCCAAGTGGAGGTGCAAGGAGCAGCAGAGATGCTGCAGGGTGGGAGCTGGAGCCTTTTCCAGTGGTTTGTATGGAATCATGGAATCATTTGGGTTGGAAGGAGTTCAAACCCCAACGAATCCCCCCCCTGCCATGAGCAGGGACACCTTCCACCAGCCCAGGTTGCTCCAAGTCTCAATCCAACCAGGGATTGGGCAGCCACAACCTCCACCCCAGTTTGGAGTTTCAACTCAGTTGACCTGAATTCAATCCAACCTGAATGGGGATGTCATTTCCTTCTGCTGATTCCACACAAACCCAACAGGGAAGCACAGGGATTTGGTTTGAAGCACTACATTACTCACTGGTGATTCCAGATCCCAATTCCCAAGCCATTCTCTGTCCCAGCCCATGGAGACAGACTGTGCAGCTGGAACTCTTCCATGTCTGGCTCCAACAAAGTCTATTTGGCTTCTGTGCCAGGAAAGAATCCCCCAAACTCCAGCAGGGATGGCAGAGCCATGTGGGACACGGTGACGTTTGGGGAGAGCTCTGAGCACAGAGCAGAGTCTCCCACTCTGCCCACACCTCACCAGCCCTTAAAGGAAAGCTCCAAACCCACCTCCTCTCTGCTCAGCTATTCCTCCACTGCCTTTCACCCTCAAACTCAAAATTCCCAGGATTCTGCTCTCCCAAATCCCACCAGAAATAGCTTGGGAAACACAGAACGGCATCAATCATGTGCCAAAGCTCAGTGTGGCTTCCAACCTCAGTTTATCCTTCATTAATACAGACAAAATATTGCCAATTATGAAGCAAATCTGCCTTGGGGCTTCCTGGCCTGAGTTCTGGAGATAAACCTGGAGAGGTGCTGCAATATTCCTGGGTTTCTATCCCATTCCTTGGGGTTTATCTCACTTCAAGCACCTAAAATTGAGATTTGCCACTGAAACTTGGCAGGAACTTGGAATTTACCTGCTCACAGTTCCTTGCTGGACATGTAGTTCAGTTATTAGCCCACAGAATTGTCCCCAAACTGAGGAATTCTCATTTTTCTCTCCCTTCAAACCCCTAAAATCCCATTTAAAATCCCATTATGCCTCTTTTTCTGGGAGCTCAGCTGCACAGATCCCAGTTGTTCTGAGCAGCAAACCACCAAGCTCCATTAGGAGCAGAACATTTCCCTTCTCTCCATGCTGTTTTCACAGGTTAGAGGCTGCTCAAGCTCTTTGCTTGATAACTGAGAGGAAATAAATCTTTCTAGGTGTGGTGTAAACTCTGGAAAATGATACTGAGCTCAGGCTGGATCAGTAACACCTGAAATATCAGCAACATCAACATCCAGATCTCAGTGTCTCTGCCCAAGCTGCACTTGGAGCATCCCACAGGCATGAATTGGTCTCCTTTACCCTTCATCACATAGAAATCTGCCCCAAAACTGTGCTAAAAACATCAATCTATGGAAAAAAGGCCCCCAAAAAACCCTCTCAACCCTCCACTGAGGGAATCCTGTCCTCATACCCAACTCCTCCCCCAGGATCTGAGCTCCTGCCCCCAAAAGTGGCACAGCAGGAGGTGTCACTTACCTTTAATCTCCAACCACTGCTCATAATCTTCTTCCTCATCTTCATCTGGAGACTGAAAGACACTGAGGCGAGTGAGGACTGGGCTGTGTCTGGGCTGGGAGCAGCTCCTGGCCTGGTGTAACATGCTGCTCAGCACCTGCCCTGGCCTCTTCCCAAACAGCAGAGGCTTCTTCCCACCACTTGGTGCAGGAGAATTCCCAGAGTGATTGGTTGAGCTTGGGGGAGTTTCTTGGTAAAGAATTAGAGGGGAGAAAAAAATCATTCCTGAGCATCCTGGTATTGTTTCAAGATCAACTTAGGCACTAACAGAGATGTTGTTAGAGAGAGTTCAGGACATTGACTGGGAAAAGCTGCACATAATACATCAAAATTCAAGTTGTGATGATGTTTTAAACTCAAGCCACAAGGGAAATGCTTGACTTCACAGCACAGCAGAGTGGAAAGAAAGGGCAAATCTCCCTACAGCATCCCCAAACCAGACCTGAACCCCAACTCGAAGGGATAATCACTGCTCAGGGCTTAAGCAGCTCCCCCAGAGCAGGGCCCAGCAGGAGCCTGAAGCTCTCCTGGTGCTCAGGATGGACCTACCAGCACTTGACTTCTCCTTCTGCAGCTTGAGGAACTGCTGGAGGAAGCTGCCATCGTTCACAAACTTGTTGGACACTGAGGTTTCGTTCTCAGAGCCTTCATCACTGAGTGGAGCAAGAAAAGGAGGTGATGGTGCTCAGCAGCCTCCCCAGTCCCTCCCCCCAGTGGGTGTTTTGAACAGAGAACGAGAGAAATCCCAGTGATTGTTACGTTTTCCCACCTCTGTAAGGTCCATTCCAGCCCTAAATTCTCTGATTTTCTGAGACATGCCTGTTATATTGATGGCTAATAGATACATTTATCACAGATCATATTATACCTCAGCTAGGATAAGACACGATCTAAGACATCATATGTTCTTGCTACTGCCTGCAAAACCTGGTTCCAACCCTTCAAGTGCCTGAAAAACCTGATGACACCCATTGAAAGATGAGCATCCCAACCCTAACCACACTCAACCATTAATTACCCCTCGCTCACTAATTGCCTGGCAGCACAAAGCACCGTGAGGCTCATCCCTGCAGTTTTCCTGCCCAAACACCCCAGAAATCAGCCCCAAAGGCTCCACAGGGGAGGTCCAAACGTACTCCCCGAGCAGTGGCAGCTGCTGGATGCTGAGTGAGTTTCTCTTTCCCCGCCCCCCCCAGCCGAGCCTCGATCTCCTTCTTCTTCTGCGCGATCAGCTCCTCCTGCTGCAGGATGTTCACGTTCGTCCGCGACGACTTGGACTGAGCCACCCCGAACCAGCGGCTCGTCTTTCCTGAGGGGACAGAGGTCAGCACTGGGCACTGGTGGGAGAGTCCAGGTATCCCCTGGGCACACATATCCATCACTGGGCA